>NW_019386102.1:0-7770 GCF_000671375.1 Centruroides sculpturatus
ATATAATTCACGCTACAATAAATGTATTGTTTTATGAATGGAGTAGTTTCGGGCTATTAAAGTTTACGTCCGTGAAAGTATGTATAACCCTTTAAAAAGTAGAAATATATATATAAAAAAGAAGGGAAATAGTTCTTCGTACTTGACCCTTTTCGCGTGTATTTTTGTAGGTGTATAGTATCTCGCTCGCTTAGGAAAGTGTGTCAAGTTGTTTTTGATCCACGAAAATTGATCATTCTTAACAACTAGAGTAATAAACCCACTTAAAAATAATTAGACACCTTTTTTTTCTTCCTTTTTATGCATACAGGATCAATTAGGATATCTCAAAATGGATTCCAAGAGTTATATCGTTACAGGACTTATAATCAAGCAAGTAATCCTTTCTATATTCTCTCTCCTCTTCCATCTTTGTTTACAGAGTAAATGGAAAACGATATCCGAACCATCGCACCAAATAAATAAATAAATAAAAAATAAGAAAAAATATATATCATACCAAACGAGTAAATGCGAGCGAGTACAGATTCCGAAGGTTAAAAGTTAAAGGTTAAAATAAATGCCGATTCTAGAATATTATACAACCCTCATCAATTATGCGTAATATAAAATTACACACTTAAATAAATTACTTTTTTTTTAAATTATTAATTTATTTACGAAATTATTTCGACTTCGAAATTTTTTGGTTCGTCATTTTTCTGACAATTTGTTCGATTTTTATTATTAATAAGTGACGCAATAGACGAGAACCAATCGGATGCTTTTTGATTTTTTTCATCGGCCAATAAGAGTCAATAATTCGAATTTTTGAAATTTGAATTAACGATTCTAGAATTTTTCGAGTTAAAAAATTCTAAATATGTTTTAGAATCGTTCGAAGTGAAATTAATCGATTTTTATCGAATATTTATAGACTTTTACGCTTGTTTTTTACAATTTTATTTGTGTTCTGTATTTAATTCTAAAGGTGTACTGTACATTAATATGGCATTCATTAACGTTCCGGTATCTTTCGTCATCGATTATATTAACCAATAAGCAATTTATTGACATCACTTTAAATCGGTTACCTATAGCGACACGCTAATGACGTCACATATTAGGCGCCTTTATGGTGTTACTATAGCAATTTTTAATGATTCAAATTATAAAAATTCGAGTTTCTAAATTAAATAAATGTTTTTACGAAGATGGGAATTGGAATATGGTATGTGTTATCCACGTGTACAATTTTAACAAAGGGCTGGATGAATAGCTAAACGGAACGTGTCAAAATATCCAACTAGAGAATTAAATGTGCATAAGAAAGCTTTGAAAGTTTGTGATAAAATATAAAATGTTTGCGATTTAAATTGTGTATTTTTCTAAGAATTTATACAGCTTTTGTGTACACACACGCACTGTACGCGAGGCACAGATACAAGAAGTAGAGTCATAAGTATATGAGGCACAATTACACGTGTAAAACATAAATTACACCTGTAAGAGAGACAACTATAAGAGGCACAAAATACATCGAATGATTGTGCCTCATATGTGCTTATTCCTTGTACAGTCGACCCCCCTATAATACTGTTGATAATTCCGTTTTATATGAATTTCATGTTGTACGAATCACTTAGATTTTACAAATACGTGTGCCGAGCTGTGAACGGCTCACGTATTTGTAAAATTTAAGTGACTCGTACAACATGGAATTCTTATAAAATGGAATTATCAACAGTGTTATAGAGTGGTCGACTGTATAGTTGTCTCTTGCAAGTAATCACACATTTACTGTTACACGTATGTGACACAATCACAAATGTGACAATCATAAGAGGCACAATCACACGTTTCATAAACGTAAGAGGCAGAAAGACACGTTAAAGACACAAAGGTAAGTTTTAAGTGGCAAAAGTAAAGCACACTCGGACAATTGTGCCTCATACGTGCTTCTGTCTCGTATAGTAGTAGCAATGACACTTGTGCCTCACAAGCACACGCTTGACAACCTCGAGACACAAGCACGCGCTTAAGGGACTGAAATATACGCGGACAAAAAGTCGAAGTAGAGGAGGAAGGAACAAAATGTCAAAAAGAATGGGGGGAAAAGTACAATGAAACTATTAAAGGAGAGAAAAGAGAAACGACACTTTATTCGCGCGTATTAATTCGTTGCAGTAGAGAAAAATCACCAAGGCAACTAACACACAATCGATTTGACTATTATGAATAAATATACTGCGCAAATGCCAAGCTTAAGTAGCATTTTCACCTTTATTACGGGGTGTGATAAACACGCGCTAAGTGATATACGCATCGGTCTCCGTCTACGTCACGTGTTTATCGACGTCACACGCACAAAATAATAATAATAATAGTAGCCGTTGTATTAATCGCCCTCCCCTCTATTATTCGTCCGCAGTGATATTTGACTGATATATTTTCTCTCCGACAGTGTTTAAGTGTTCTAAACTGCTTTATTACGTGCATAAATAACACTACAGCAGTGTGTTTGTGTGTGCCATGTAAAAATGATATATCTGTGCGTTAATATTCTAAAAAATTATTTTAAAGGAAATTTTTCGTTTTGGGGCTAAAATTTGGGCATTTTCCAGCTGAAATTTGGCTTAATTTAATGGCTTTTTTTCGGCTAAAATTTGGCTTGCTGTAGACGTTAAAATTTGGTTAAAATTTAAGAATTTTTTACGTGAAATTTGGATAAAATTTAGGGATTTTTACGTGAAATTCGAATAAAATTTAGTCGAGTTTTTCAGTGGAATTTCAGTAAAAATTTTTACACAATCGTCAAAATATAAAAAGAGGAAGTGTAATCAAAAGTATAAAAAAGATATAATTACAATTAGGACAGTCAAAAGAAATGAGAAATGAAATGAAAACGGAGGATATAATTAGAAAAATAAAAATTTTCTTTTGAGTATTGAAGAGACATTGTTATAAATAAGACAAACGTCAGACATGACACTATATAAGAGACATAACTATGCGTATGAGGCATACCTGTACGTACATGAAGCTTAATTGTACGTGTACCAGCCATACTGATTATACACGAGGCATAATTATACATAAATAACGTACAATACAGTACACGAGAGCAATTATGCGAAGCGTGAAGCACAAACTACACTTGTATGAAACACCAAGTATATATGTATGAGGTACCGTATAGTTTATACAGTGTACGAGGCACAAACTACACGTGAACGAGACACAAACTATACATGTACGAGACTCAACTACATACGTACGAAGCGTAACTATAAGCACACGAGGCATAACTACAAGTATATGGGCCCAACTATAGGTATAAGAGGCCAAATTTCACACGTACGAGGAATAACTACGGATGCAACATCCCAAAATTGTAAATTTAGCAAGCATTAAAGCAAAATAAATCAAATACACCCGCCATTATACGTGTAAAACGAAAAGACTAAAGGTCTTACTGAAAAAATGAAACGGTAGCTTCGATTTTAAAACTTAAAAAAAAAGAATTAAAGATACTTTTTTAAACTTTTAAACTGTGCTCGTGTCTCATTTTTACTAGAAAATGCTAGGAATAAAATTAAAACTGCGTAAGTAATTAATTTTAACTTTTGTTGATGCTTTTACGTCAATACACAGGATACATTAAGATAAAATAAAGTTAAATTCGAATAATTTCGACAGAAGCACGAGGGATTTCCAGCAAAATCAGTATTACAAATGCTCGAAATTTAGCAAAAATGAGCAAAATTTTTCCTTTAAACATTAAACATTCGTTTAAAATGGGTCGTGAAGGTACAACAATCTGTAAAGGGAAGAATAATTTGTGTTTTAAATGTAAAAATTCTGTAGTTATAAAGAAAACCAAGTTTAAAACGTTCAAAATTTTGTAAAAATGAAAAAAATTTCGCCTTTAAACTCTAAAAATTGGCAAAATTTGAGTTAAAAGCTTAAAAAAAATCAGTAAAATTGCGCTTTTGAACACTAAATAATTTTTTAAATTGACAGAATTTGAATTACGAACGTTCGAAATCCAGTAAAATCGAGCAAAATCTGACTCGTAAAGAATAAAAAAGCCGAATCTCAGAGCAAAAAGAAAGAAAGAAAGAAAACTCCTCACAGAAAACAATATCCCGAGACATTTTGGAATTTCGACGTGACCTAAATCAGAGAAAACTACACATTACATCATAATCGAATGAACAATATAACAATAAACTACACTCGAAACACACAATATAAAATGCGTATTGTTACGTATAAAATTGCACGTGGGGACGAATTTTATTTAACTATACAACGGATATAAACACTAAGAGATGGGCGAGTCACGTGGCCTTTTGGGGCCCGTTTCCGGTGTCCACACCCCCCTAGAAGACTTAGTATTTGGCTTACCTGTTAGCCTATGTTCTCGCACTTTCTTCCACCACCTTTCGGCTCTACCCAATGGGCAACCGCGATATTTATTACCAGATATACGTTCGCTGAAACTTCTGATGAATCTCCTATTCATAAAGGCGTTGACGGCATCACTCATCCAGGATACGGAAGATCGGGGGGAGCTATCATCCTCCTCGTCAACATACATCATCATGGATGATGTTTACCACGCGCGCGACGAAGTAACGCGACTCCCTAACCAGAACACCAGCCGGTATGCTGTCACAGAACGTAGTATTGGCTTCGCCCAATCGGGTTTTGTGCGTATAAACACGTGATCGCGACCAACCTTGGCCGTCAAACCCCGTTAAGTGCGATAACTGTGCTGGGGGTTTGATCGTTCGCCGAGTCACGTGGGGTGATGACGTATGATTACGGTGCCGTGCCCCATTTTCCCGCGATATTTGAGAGGGTGGACTCGAGCTACGTCACTCGATACGGTGTTCTGGACGGAAGCGATTTCCCCGTGTTTCTACGCGTTGTGAATAGTTAAAATGTTCTTTTTTAAAGCGAATTTTGTATAAATTTCCCTAATCGTTAACTCTCTTAAGGTTTCTGCACGAAGTTTATCGTTAAAGATGCATTTTAGGTGGGGAAATAACCTCGAAAATCCCTACTTAACCGGTGATGTAGCGAGTTATACTACTTATAAACTTACTATAAAGGAAATTCAAGTTTTGAGGGAGATTTGGGGTAGGAAAGTACGCGTAGAAGATGAAGAATCGTCTTGTTTCTAGGAAATCGTCTTGAATGAGGAATGATAATGATGAAGATGCTCCTGTGCTAAAAAAGGTTTCTGATTCTCGTTTTATGGATTAAATAAGGTAATTTAGGTTCAAAAATATGAATTTTAAAGTATTTAAATGATCTAATTTCCCTATCTTTTGCATGGAAAACGTGGAGGAAAGATGAGGAATGATGATGATGATGATGATGCTCCTATGCTAGAAAAGTTTCTGATTCTCGTTTTTTGGATTAAATATCGTAATTTAGAGCCGAAAACAGAGATTTTAAAGAAAATAAAAGCATTTAAATCGTCGAATTTCCCTATTTTTTGCGAGGAAACGGTGGAAAAATTTCATCCAACCGAGCGTGAAGATCGTTGTTCTAGCTTTTTTTACAAAGAAATTTTGATTTTTTAAAGGAAATTTAATGTTTAAAGCGTAGAAAAAGTCATTAGAACAAATACATTTGTAAATTTATCCCCATAAAATGACATAGAAAGGATACGTCCAAAGCCATTGAAGGATTAAATGCAACTTAAAATTGTGTATGAAAGATTCATTGAATGAACTTTTAAACGTTGTTACGAAGGAAAGATAATAAAAAATATATAAAATTTATTTTATATAGATCACGTACTTTCCATTGTTAGAAGTGGGTAGGGTACTTACAAGAGAGGAGAAAGAATTGAAAGCATAAGATAAACATTTTTGATAAATAATCTTTGATATTCGTTAGAAACAAAAGGCTTTTTCTTCTTATTTCTTATTTTATCTTCATCCGGAATTATTTTTCCTTCTTCCGGAAGCAAAATATCATCCATTATAACGAATTGATGCGGATGAATAGTGATACCTTCTTCGTAGAAGGCATGAGGATGATGCCAATTTTCGTGCATTTAACGTCTTATTGGTAATAAAATGGAGATTTTTTTAATCTTTTTCTCTATTTTCCTATCTCTAGAAGTAGAATATCATCCATTAAAACGAATTGATTCGGCTGAAAAGTGATACCCTCTTCGTATAAAGGAGTGATAATAATGCCATATTTTGTGCATTTTAATCAGATTCTTTAATGTTTCTTCGGGAATAAGATAAAGATTTTTATGTTTTCCCCTATTTTTCTACCTATAAAAGCAAAATATCATCCATTAAAACGAATTAATACAGCAGAAAATCGACATCATCATTATATAAAGAGACGAAAATAATGCAATTTTTACTGAATTTTAAAAGATTTTACTTCATTTTTTTAATGGTTTATAAGGAATTATAAGGAAATGGAATATAAGGAATTAAATGAGATTTTTTAAACTTTTTCCCTATTTTTCCCTACATGCAGAAGCAAAACATCGTCCTTTATAATGAATCGATGTGTCGAAGAATGTCCTCTTCTTCACACAAACAAACGAAGAAACTATCATTTTCAGTATATTTAAATGAATTTTATTTAATTATTTAACATATTTTTTTCCAATTTTTTCCCTATTTTCGATGACGTAAATCAATTGTGACTAGCATCCAACCAGCTTTTTCTAACTGTATTACAAAGATGAAGTGATAAATTCCATCTTTGCACTTTAATCGAATTTCTGAAGATTTTTCTATATATATAAAAAAAAACACTCCAGAATCCATTTTTTTCGTGTAAAATAAGGAAAAAAGACCTCAAAAATCTAATTTTGTTATTTTTTTATGTATAGATTTAACAGGAATTTAATACGAAAATTCTTTTGTGTTGTTGTTCCAAGTACCTGGAGGCAATCATACATCCATACACAATCGTGTCACGTATTGATTTTACCAATCTCCTTACCCTCCAAGTGCACATGCACTTCAAAAAAAATGCACATATAGCTTCATTTTGTTCCTCTTTATCCACATGTTTTCTTATTTTTAGCATAGGAGAATCCATATTAATAACACGGAAACCTCTGCCCCGGTTACATCGATGGAATCTTTGAAATGAGGTGCATGTTATTCTCCGATTAATTTGTAAATAAATCCAGTAATCACTAGAAAATTGTATACGCATGTTTGTAGATGCTACAGGAAATTATTACTTAGCAAAGTGTTATTTTCTTCCAGACGAAAACATCGTTAATTGCTTCCTTAATTAGCAGATGAGCAATGGATTCTCCAGCGTAATCGACTTTTCTACACCATTTTAGCGCCGATTACCCCCATTTTATGCTCTAATTTTCTTGCGGGCAGCTTTAGCAACACGTCAACTTTAACCTTTGACACTTAAAGCATCATAAAGTACATATTTTTTGCAGTAGAAGGACTTAAGTACACCCTATTCCACCTTAACTCTATCTATACGTTCTTCAACTTCATCCAGTCCTACAACGGATTTTTCATAATAAAAACTGTATAAAATTATAAAAATACGTCTTATAAACCTTCAAACGCGTGTAAATATATAAAAATTCTATTAATATTTAAGAATTTTAATAAATAAGTTTAATTTTTTAAAATTGGCTTCACTGCTAAGCTTTTCTTAATGAGAGAAGCTCGACGGCGAAGCCAACTTTACAGTGGTTTAGCGTATGAATTTCTTTATTTTCTTTTTAAATTTTTTAAACTTTTTTTATAAAAATATTTTAAATTT
>NW_019386102.1:8314-16510 GCF_000671375.1 Centruroides sculpturatus
TTTTATAATTTTATACAAAAAATAAATGTTTCTATCATTGGAGAAGACGTATCAATTTTTAAGGGTTTTTTTTTTTAAGTAGTTTTTATACAGATTTTTAAATAAATTTATTAAATTTATTTAATAAAATGGAGTTAGAATATGATAAATTTTATATTTAATTTGATTTTTTTTAAATAATAATTTTTAAAAGATTTAAAATAAAATTTATTTGATAAAATTGTTGAATTTATGGATAAATTTATGAATTTGTTTTTAAATAATATACTTAAAATTAAGTTTAATATTTTAAAAATAAGTTTTAAGTAGAAATTTAGAACAAATGCTCAAAAAATTCGAAATAAAATGACAAAAAAGTAACTTTTTTTGAAGCGGAAAACGAAGATTCTAAGCATCATTTTAGAGAAGTTTTACAAAATTTTACTAAAAAATTTAATTAAAATGATCTATTAACGTTTTTAGAGCAAATTATATTTAAAAAAAACTCAAAAATTCTAAAAAAAAATTGATAAAAAGCTGTGTTTTGAGTAAAAGGTAACGTTACTTGGAGGAAGTCGACTCTCAGAAATCGCTGTCTTTTACTAAAAAAACTCAAATTATTTTTAATTATTTATCAATTTTTGAGTTTTTTTTGCATAATTTTTAGATTTAACAGCGATTTTTACATAATTTTTCAGATTTTTTTCTATAATTTTATTCTAAAAAGTTATTTAAATGATAATTTTAAAACGAAAAACATCCAAAAAGTCGAAATAAACATTAAAAAATACCTTTTTTTCAGTAAAAAACCACACTAAAACAGTGGTTTTAAGTAAAAAAAATCCATTAAAATACACAAAAATTTCTTTTATAAGTAAAGAAAACCGCTAAAACCGACTAAATATGCTTTTTTTTAGTTAAAAACCCACTAAAACACAATAAAAACCCTTTTTTAGTTTAGAAAAAAACAACTAAAAACACTAAATTGTGCTTTTTTTCGAGTAAAAAAACTATGATTTTCGAAGCAGAGAGCAATTAAGATCCATTCTAAAAGCCTTTTTTTAAAATAAAATTAACATTTTTAAAATCTGATTTTCAAAAAAATTAAGAAAATCAGTGTTTAAATATCATTAAAAAAAGCAAGACGACCCACATAAAAGGCCCCGTGTTTACTTCCTATAAGAGTAAAGAGGAGACAAATATCCAACACCCACGCAATAAAAGGTAAAAGAACTTTCTCACGGACGTCTGTTTGTACATCCGTCGCCATTCATAAAAATCATCTTACCTGTTAATTCTTGCACAGAGTGAGATCTCGCGGGCACGGTCACCTGTAAAAGAGTAAACGAGACTTTAAGCAAACACACCAAGTGAGAGGGGGGGAGTTTACACGTAACCGTGACGTTTCTACACCCCTTTCCTAGTGTCTAAACGGCCGGGAAAATACGCCATACAGTCTACATCACTCGAAGGTTATTCTGTGTAGGGAATGTTACGCCCGTACGTAACACACAACCCACGTTTAAGGCTATAGTAGAGACCCTATAACCTTGGAACTATCTGGTTTTCAATTTATTGCACGGGGGTTGAATACTTGACAGCGTAATATGTCTGGTGTCACTATTGCTTAATTGCTATAGGATTTACGGACGTTGAGAAGGGTTTTTTCGATGACGTAACGTAATTTGCGGTGATTTTTTAAGTGATTTATAAGCTCGATACCCTTCTACACCCGTCTCCAACCCGCTTATCGCTTCTGGTACCAGTAAACTGGTATTAATTCGCGTTTAAAGCCCACTTTACATCTCTTCAACTCGCGAGTAATTAAGTTTGGGAGGTCGTTTACTAGTTTCTAAAGCCGAAAATACGGTGGACAGACATACTTAAGTGAGGATATTTGAGTAAATTAATATAGGAAGCGTATTTGGCGCGTGTTCGCCTCGTTCTGGTGATCGTTTACTAGTTTCTTAAACCAAATCCGGACAGACATACGCACCGATAGTCCCAATACGGATGAATAGCGTATGTACAGAGGTTACTTGACACGATTTCCTATCAGTTTCTTAAGTTTAGAAGGCGAACGGATAGACATACTTACGCACAGATCGTCCCAGTGTTTACGCGTGATCTCCATACAAGAAGCGTATCGGGGGTCGACGCATATTAAAACAGAGGCGCAGGTCGACTGTACGCTGTCCACTACGTTCCTCCAAGTGGGGCATTGAAATTTGTTGTGCGAATCGGTGGCCATTTTTACACATCTGCCGAACACATGCACGCGCGAATAAGCGGCGCGCGCTCTTTGACGAAATACACAAGAAAGCCCGGGTGGGTTGTAATGTGGGACAACATACTTGCGCTACCACCTAATCAACATACCTGGCAGGTACATCTACACCTGTGCATACACAACCAACCGTACGAAGGTCACACACCCCCTCCTTTTCTCGCTTCACCTTTTGTAACTCTGACGTCCTGTGACGTCAGGAAATTACAAACTGCACGTCGCTGCTTTCCGTACTTTAACAGTAAGAAAGACACTTGTGACATCTCCAGCGCGCGATAAATGAGAATTTATTTAACGGAAACTTTTTTATTTTTTTCCTTTAAAAAAAGTAGAGTTTTTAATAAAAATTCGAGACTTTTTGGAAGAAATTATTACGAAGAATGTTTTCTTCAAAAAAAAAAATTAACAGTTTTAGCGAAAAAAATGCGGGGTGGTCCAAAATTCCGTTAACCGAGTTATATGTAAAGTCAACCGTAACGATTAACTGATTTTTGGACCGCGCTGTAACGAAATGCATTAATAATATTCACGTATAAAGAAGTAAAACGAGGGAGAAAAAATGCATTTTAGCAGTGAAATTCGTTTTAATTCTTATCTATTTGCATACTCTCCCGGGAGATTCTGGAAAAAGTCTCGAATATTATAATTAATTACTGCAAGAAAATGGAGTTTTGGAGCATTAATTCAAAAATAAAATTCCAAAAAATAACACTAATTTTTAGAATTTCGGTTTTTCTTTTTGGATTTTCTTCCTCATTTTTGTATTTTTATTTTGTATTTTAAATGAAGTTTTAGTGTTGAAAATACAAAATACTCCAAAAAACCCCGAACGTTTTAGAAATTAATTAAGTTTTATTGGATTTTTTCCTCTAATTTTTTCTGCGAATTGTTTACAAGATAAACCTGATCAATAATAGCAATATGATAAAGTGAATAGCTCTGTAATTAAATATTTATCGTCCTTATTTATCATCCTTAACGTAAATTACATAAATAATGAATAAAACTAAATCCCAAACGTTCCTCCACAAAATATGTTTTGCCATTTATTCGTGCTGTTACGATATTAATTTCTACAAAAATGACGAATTCCATGAATGTTGTTTTCAACATTGTCTTAAAATGTGGATGATGTGATGTAATCGAATGCGGGTTAATGATGATAGTAATTTTAAAAATTGCAAGGTTGGAAGTAGAAATAAATGTTAATATACTGTTTGGCATCCGTATTTCATCCTCCTCCTCCTCGTCGTTATCAATCCAGTGCTAAAACATCGTTTCTATGCCTAATTTTCGGGTTTAGTCCTCCTTATCGTCATTAACTGGATGTTACAACATTATTTCCACGCCTAACTTCCGTGCCCGATCCTCCTCCTCATCATCAACAGAATATTAAAGCGTCGTTTCCATGCCTAATTTCCGGGTTTAGTCCTCATCCTCATCATCAACTGGATGTTAAAACATCGTTTTAATGTCTAACCTCTACGTTTGATCCTCCTCATCATCATTAACTGGATATTAAATCTTCGTTTTGTATTTAACCTCCATGTCTGGTCCTTCTCATCATCATTAATTCAACGTTAAAACGTTGTTTCCACATCTAACTTCATCATCATCAGTCAAATATTAAACATTATTTCCATATCTAACTTCCACGTTTTATCCTTATTGTCATCAATCAAACATTAAAACACTGTTTAATAATTTATCTTCCTATTTCATCTTCATCTTCATCGATTCCATGTTAGATCTCAATGTTAAGTTGCCTTAAAACGCAATAATAATCCTTCAAAAAGTCATGATGGTGAATACAGTTTATGGTTAATGATGATGAGGATCAAAAAGGATTTTGTAATTCTAAAACAATGAATTAAAGATAATAAAATCTTCTAAATATATAAAATTAGAGCTTAAAAAGCTGCAAAAATATGGATTTTCTGATGTTAAATCCCAAAATATTGTATTAAAAACCTCTAAAAATACAAAATTGTGATCTAAAAATAATAAGAGAGAAGAAAGGAGGGAGGAGAGTTTTTAATCCATATTTATGTGTTTGTATACTGATAATATTATTTTAAAATGATACTTTTGACATGTTTCAACAAGATATTTATAATTTATATGGTAAATAAAAGTAGAAAACATCTTACAATCTAAATTAAAACCTGTTATATAATGTTATAATAATATTATTCTGATTAAATGGAATATTTTGATAGAAAGGAATATTAAATATTTATTTTCTTTAGCTTAAAATATAAAGAAAAATCTATCAATAGGATTTTTAATTGAAGAATTATGTAATATTTTTATATAAAAGCAATAAATGTTTAGGTAAATCTCAGAAAATTCAAGTGTTTGCTTGTTATTTTATTAAAGTTATACACTTAACTTGGATTTTATAAGAGGAAAACATTTTAGAAACTACTTGCAGCTGCAGGAAAATGCATTTTTTAGTTTGGATTTGATGTCACAGTGCAACGCTTGGTTGATCTGCCAAGAAGAGTGCTGCCCGAGAAGACTTATAAGAAACTGGTCCCTATTTAGGTGTTATATAGGAGAAGAAAGCTCAAAAACACCGTGCGCCAGCCTTGTGGCATGCTGCAAACCAACTGACTACCGGTGTTTGATGGTTTTATCCGTTCACCCACTGGTGGTCCATCTTTTGTGTAGGAAGTTGAATTTAGCAGTAGGGGCTTGAGAAAATACCTAAGCAGTAGGAAAATATCTTTAACAACAGGGTAACAGTAAGGAAATACTTGGAAAAATTTATTTTATAAGTTGTAAAATCATGAATTTACTTGTAATTGTTAAAAAATATAAAGTAAACCATACCCTATCTTTATAATAGAATAAATATAAAAGTATAGGGGCAGATTTTTTCATGTAACAATCTCTAACTGGAAATTGGCATCTTAAATAATGCCACATGTTTTCTCATTAATAAATTCTATATTTATATAAATATCTGCATATATAAATGTATAAAATATATATTAAACATGTAATTTATTATATATATATTTTTGCTACATACATAATGTAAGAGGATAAGAAAGACGTAGAGATTTGTAGCGGATGCTGCTGCTATTGATCCTGATACTCCAATACAAATATAAAAATAAGACACATAAGATGTATTTTTATACAAAATTCTTGAAGATTTTATACAGAAATTTATATTTTTTAGCTCTGAAAATTAATTTATAAACTAATTTTTCATTTCTGAAAGTCTAAAATTGTGTTATAAAAGTAAAAATGATCAGATTAAAGGAAAGAAAAAAACTCTTACAGTCTCTGATGGTTTTTAGTTGATAGTTGATAGATATTCTTATCTAATATCTTCATTTCCTGTTTATATCTAAGCTGCAAGTGTTTAAAAAAATAAAAAAAACCAACTTCAACTCATCTTAAATTTAGTAAATAGAGCCAAAATACTATCCGAAAAATCTAAATCCCATATTTTCTATTCTAAAATCCTACAGATACAATGCAAATAAAGGTAAACAAACCCTCTCTTGCGCATTTTCTATTCTTCTAAACAGTAAAGAATGCACAAAATTTTGAAAATTTTTATAACTTTTATAAATTTAATATAAAAATAAAGCAAAAAATTTTCTTAATTTGTTGAAAAATTATTAAAAAATTCCACATTTTATCAGTCAATTCTTCTCTCTAATTAGAAAATGATTATCTCGGAGGCTTCTGATATTTTGCGGAAGCACGGGATAACTTATTGGAAAATAATTTTTCTTGGGATTACTCCAGTTATATAAGTAGCTCTCGAGAATCTCTTACATCTCTACATTATTACAGTATTTGTCTGGAATTTTCAAGAGTAGTTTTCTTTTAAGAATACAGCTTATTAGATTGCCAAGTACAACAAGCCGATAGATAATCTGTTTTAAATTGATTCTCGTCAGAATTGAAGTTGCTAAAGTATGAATTTCTCTAGTGACTTACTAAATTCTCTTTCATTTCTAAAGAAGATTATATAAATGTTTAATTCTTCCGCATTTAAAATGATTTAAGTGACATTTAATTTGTGTTTGTATACTCCTCTTTTGATATTTTTGATGTTCGGTGCTTAATATTTTGCATTTTTTTAATGTTTTATGCTTATATCATTTATGTAATATATTACATAAATTACCAAAGTGTGTAGGATATTAAATCCTACATACTTTGGTAATTTATGCTGTAAATTATTTATTTGTATATCTTAAATAATGCTTTTAATGTAGAAAATTGTTTTTTAATTAACATTCTTTTAATTATTGGAGTGTTGTTTTTGTATAATCCCTAATCTTGTTGCTGTTTTCCCAATTATAAAATTAGTTAAGTAAAGATAATTATGTATAATTGGTAGGAAGATTAGCTAAAAGTAGGAGTTTTATATAACAAATCAATTAATTTGCTAGTAAATATGTAGTTAGTGACAAATTTTCAGTAAATTTCTCATAATTTGAGATTCTAACCTTAAAATTTACACATAAATTCATGTTTTTAAGAGAGATTTAATGAAAAATTTCAGTAAATACTCTTGTTTACAAATAACAATGAATTAAAGAGAATATTTTTTGAAAAAAAATATTAAAAATATTCATTAATTAGTATTTTAAAAGCATATTTTAATGAGTAGAACATGAATTTGTATAAAGGTCATTACATAAAGAAATCTTTTGATAAAAACAGGAAATAAACTTGAGGGAAAAAGTATCATAGTAAACATCAAAAACTTTCCATTAAATATAATAAATAATGAAATAACTCATTTAAACTTATTAAAAAATCTGATGTAGATCAAAAGCTACAGGTTGCATATAGGATGTTATAAAGAAAAAAATTAAATTTTTTTTAATTCTGATCAAATTTTTAAATTATTTTTATAGAAATTAGAAAATATAATACAATTAAACCCAAAAATAATGTTTTATTCCTGTCTAAGATTGCTAAATTTGTAGAAAATCAAGAAAAGATAAAGTAGTTCATAAGCTACAGCTTGAAAAGTTGGATTATAAACAAAGCTACTAATGAAATTTTTAAGGTTCCTAAAAAATTTTAGAAAAATTTTAAATATAAAAAGGACCTTAATAAAAAGTTATTTTTTCTAAAACATCATAAAATTTCATTCATTCATACATTCAATAATTTAATAAAATCTTTTAATATACTCACTGCAACTATGATTATCAACCTTTCTAAGCTTGTTAAATTAATTAAACAAGATATTTTATAATATAATAAACACATCAACACATCATATACATCGCCAGACATTAAATAATCAATAAAAAAGGAGAAAAATATATTTTCCTGTTGATACACATCACCTTTTATGAATAAAGTGTAACACTTTATGTACTAACATAAAAAAAGGCACATTCCTCCTCACATAACTGGTGGGGGTAAAAAAAAATTAATGTAGCAAGAACCGGACATAGGATAGTGTGGGAAGTATATATAGTCCCTATACAGGAAATGGTTGTCCCTTCCCTAAAATAACACACCAGTGACCTTAGAGATATAACTTTACTCACAAACACCATTCACTAGCTTCTAAATTCCATTATAAAAGTCACTCCCCAAGAGTAACTCCTTATATATTTGATTAAGTTATTTTAAGAATGTATGGATACAGATAAGTAAACATAAATATGCTTAGTGAACTCCTAATTTTAAACAGAAAAACCAGGAAGAAATTAAACAAATAAAAACCAAATCTTATTTTGGGAAATATGTATTAAAATAATGATGATAAATCCTTAAAAAAAAAAGTTATTTTTACAGTTGTAAATATTTAATTTCATGTGTTTTCTATGTAAATTTGCATCATGAGAGTAATTCCTGCTTCCTCTGTAGAAGACTTCATGACTTTTTTAATTAATTTTTATATAAAAAATATATAATTTTAATAATATAATGAAGAT
>NW_019386102.1:16635-62488 GCF_000671375.1 Centruroides sculpturatus
TTATTTATAAATTTATTTTATAAAACTGGAATTTCTACTTCCTCTACAGAAGACTCTTCCTGAATTTTTATACAAAAATATAAATAATTTTATAAAAATAATGAAGGCAAATCTAAAAAATTTATGTTTAGAATTATAATGATTTAATATTCCATATTTATATATAAATTTTTGTATAAATGACGTATAAATTTACATTATGAAAAAATAAGTCCTGCTTCCTGTATAGAAGACCCTCTATGAATTTTTATATAAATTTTTATATGTTTATATAAAAAATGATTATATATAACTAAAAATCCCTACAGGGAATTCAATTTTCTTTTATTTATTTACTTTTTTTTGAATGAAACAAATCGGAAGTGGTGGGTGGAACAAATAGACTTAAGCTGGATGAAGCTTAATGTAAAACATATGTTTCCATTGTATGTGTATGTAGTTTAGGAGCGAATTTCTCGATTATATTGGTCAAAATTTCGATAAGAATTGTCTTTATCTTTAAATTTTTAACGAAAAATCGAAGTTACGTATCGATCGAACAGCAGAAACTACAGAAACGTGACGGAATGGAGTGTTACGCGTGCGTGTAGAGTACAGCAGATGTTAGCACCCACGTTATAACGAGTAGAGGGAAGCGATCGAGACGGGAGTGGTCCTATAAACGGAAGACCATTTTCGGCAGTTGACATAGTTAAGCATTTGCCTACCTTACCCTGACCCGTTCTTCCAGAATGCAGGTGCGAAACACGTGTTAATTCCCCCCTCTTTATATACTGTATATATACACGTTTGTGTTTCGTCACATTTCCAAACCAAAATATCAATATAAGCTGTGTTTAAAAACACTAGAAAAATCTCTCTGAGGCTGTCTAATTGTAATTAGAAGGTCTTTATGTGTTAACTTGCTAAGAGAATAACTAATTTGTTAAGTTTACACTCGGTTTTTATTATTTTCTTTAATACTATTAAAGTTCTTTGTTTCGGTGCCATTTTTTTTATTGTTCTTGCCATTGTTTTCTCTGTTTGTTTTCGTGTTTTACTGTTTCTTATTATTTCGTTCCTTGTTGTTCGGTGTTTTTTCGTAAAAAGAGAAAAATAATGTTAAAAAGAAAGAAACAAGATGCAAATCTTAAACAAGAAACTGGGAATCGACGAGATCAAACAGGAAAGCAGTAACAACTGAATGAAAGTTTTCCCTAGTTATTTTGATATTTTTCCCCCTAAGTGTTTGCTTGTTATTCCTTTATATTTAATACCATTTCTCTCACTTTTTTTTAGTATTTCTCCTCTATTTTTAGTATTATTTTCACGTTCATTTCCTAACTGTTTTATGTATTTTTTTTCACTTATTTTCCCTCCATTTCCGCTTTTATGTATTTTCAGAGCAATTCTGTGGAAAAACACCGAAAATTTTACAAATAATTGAATCTTTCACAAGAAAAAAATGTTTACTAGCGAACAAACTGTCAGTAATCAATTTACTAAAACTTTAAAGATTTCCAATTTCAATAAAGAAGGTACAGTACAATTGGCATCAACGATAGATAAACTTCACATAACGTAATCATTACACGTTGATAATTACTAATTTTTATCTCGTTAGCTAATAAAAAACAATAAGACAAAAGAGATCAATCGCCATCGCGATCGCTGGTGTGAACCGATATAGAACATTCGCAACGCAACGGAATTCCTCAATTAACTATTTTCTTCGTATAATATGATGAACATCTTTCATAAATTTTATGCAAATTAATTCTTTCGTGTTACGAGATAGAGAAATCTTTATTATTCGTGAAAATATCGAGGTAAGAAATGGAGACGAGCTTCGTAACGTAGGCTTAACTCATAGTAATTAACGGGTTTCGTGCCGCATAATAATTAACCCGTGACTCTAATTCGAAGAATTGTGGTGTTTGTAAGTATATTTTTAAATTTAAATTTTATTTTAGAACACACAGAACGTTCTACGTAATGTAAAATACAAAACAAGCAAAGTTGCCTATTTTGAATATTTTAAAATTTCTCTTCACCAATCGGAATGCGAATTCTATGTGACGTATCTAAAACGTCAAGTTAATTTTGCATCTGATTGGTAAACAAAAAATTTAAAAAAATAGAAACGTCGCATCTGATTGGCAGGAAAAAAACTTTTAATAATAAATAGGAAGAGTTATTATATTTTATCCAATTTTATTTAAAAAAATAAGTAAATTTATTATAATAAATTTAATTTAGAGACTTTTATAGATTATTATATAAGCGATAAATTAGCTTCAATTTAATCAGGGAAGCTGCAAATGAAGAGAACGAAGAGAATGTAAATACCTGACGTAAAAAAAATTGAAAATAATATTTTAAAATAATTAACAATATTAAAAAAAATGATTTTCTAAAACAAAATCTGAAATATCGAGTAAAAACAGCATTAATGCCCATGCATTAATGCTGTTTTTACTCCATATTTCAGATTTTGTTGCAAACTTGCATAGAATATTAAGGAGATCCTTTAGTAAGATTTATAAAATATTCGTACCAAGGTTATTTAGGCTATAAAGAAGACAATTTAAGAATAAAATCTGAGATATTCTCCCACGTTGGTGTAGAAACGAAGGCTGAAAAATTGAAAAACGGTCCGAAATAAACTGATATGTCTGCAACCACGCGAGGTCAAAGTAAATTAAATGACACCTACACAAAAAAATGCCCACAATTTGTGGGATTTTTTGATATTATTAAACACGTAAACGATATTTTTACAATTTTTATATAATTTTTTAATGGTAAAAACCCGTTTCTTAACGTTAAACCAAGGAGGATTTAAACGTTAGATCAATGACTTGTATTCTGTTTTTTTAAATTAATTAATGCTTTTGAGTAAACGATTTTTTTCTTCTCCTTCTTTCTACTCATTAATCTGTAAATAAAGGTATTTGACCTAATTCATTTTTTTTCTTATATTTTGTAGTGTAATGAAGTGGATCTTTACTCTTTTCTTGAATTTATTTAATGCTAAACAAAGTTAATCAGCCTTAATTATAATTATTTAGTAAATTTATTAATTTAAATTAATAATTAATTAAATTTCCGTTATAATTAAGGTTAGGTTAATTGTTCTCAAAGTTTAGCTTCGGGTGTTTTTTTTCTGTGCGCTTCGCGTCGCGTCCAATTGCACGCGCAATGTTGAATATTTCGTATTTGTTTAAAAAATGAATTTATAATACCTGCTATGTCGCATAGATATATTTATTTATTCGTTTTTCCTAAATATAATATATTTCTAGTAGATATAACATATATTTACGTTAATAAATTTTCAGACGTAACCTTGACGCATCCGGTCGCGTCGCGTTCTATCCTAATGCTGGCAAGTTAGGATAGAGTCCAAACGATTCAACTTTGTGGCTATTTAAAAACAAAACACGCACATTTTCACAATATTTTATATATATTTTAACAAAAGAATAAAACAATTCACTTTAATAACTGCAAATTTATGTGTAGCTTGCGAGCGACGCGTTAATAGCAATGCGACGCAACATGGCGTAGTAATGGCGATGCGACGGGCGCCCGACGTTTAAAAATAAAAAAAAATCGTAATATTTTGTTCCAAAGTCTCGATATAAATGTTTTGACCCGGTTTACTAAAAATATTTACGGAAAAAAATCAAGTTTATGACATTTTAATAACTTGTTGATAGAAGTAATTCATGAATACTAATTCAGTTATTAACATGCTACTAACACCTAACTAGTGTCAACTTCCTTGTAGGAGGCAAATATAGGAAAAAATAATCAAGAAAAGTAACATTCCTCTCCCCTTTATCAATATTCTTTTACAAAAACATGCAAATTAGACACATTTTCAAGCATTTCCATCAGTATGTAAGCAATTATGAGGCTATGTTGGTGGTCCATTTTACAAAAATCTAAACATTATATAGGCTTGCCTTTTTGCTGACAAAACACATACTAACTATTACATTAATTAATAGATAAATCGTGACCCTGACCTCCCCCAAAACTAGTTTCACCCACCTCTAGTAAAGGGTGGGTGATGTTAGTTTAGTACCTATGTTGTACAATGGGGAAAAAAAAAGGATAATTTCTCTTTGGGTGGGTCCTACTACCTACGTCTACTAAGTTCCTATTGTTAAATCTAAAGTCAAATCTATAGGTCATTCATTATATATGATATGATGATATTTTCTTTTTCCTGCTTTTAATGGTGTAACAATTATGATTATCCCTTGTTCCACAAATAAGTTAATTATATTTGTGTAGAATAACCCCTAAAATTGTTTTTGTTTGATGGCTTATACCTTAAACTGTGGGTTGTAAGTTTACGTATCTTCTTCGTGATCATAACTTTTATAATTTGCTACGTCTTATTTAAATTTATACATTTATCATAGTGGGAGGAGAAGAGAGATGATAAAGTGGATAGATTTCTATTTAAATTTATTTAATTAAGTTTCTATTTAAATGAAAAAGAAGAGCTAACAGAATGATGTAGGAACATATTAACTCTATATTAATTTTAATATACTTACTTTTCCTTCCCCGATCTGTTTGCAAGCATCGCATAAGTCTGCAGAAAAATTGGAATTGCCTATCGGAGAATTTGGACTGCTGGCCGAAAATTTCACTTCTAGTAAAGGTGCGGAGGAAGATTTCAAGTTCAGTTCTTTGATGGACAACCTTCCACTTTTGCTGCCTTTCTTCAGACATTCTTCTAATGCCAGACAAATCTCCGAATGAACCTCTCTCATAGCACGCTGTTCCTTTTGAGAAAGAGGTGGCGGCGTCCCCGAAGTTGTCCTCGAGTGATCCTTTTGAAATATTTTCTTGGGAAAGTTTTCTACTCTTATTTCTTCGTCTGAACTAAGGCTTGATGATGATTCTGCAGTTTGAAACTCTGCCGACGACGAAGACGAAGATGAAAATCTTGGAATGCTATCTTCTGATGAACTTATGGAAACTATTTCTTCGCTGCATTCGGTAACACCAGTAATGCTAGAACTAAATCCAAAAATATCTTTAAATATCCTTAGAAGCATAGATTTCTATTCCAGACAAGTAATTGAAACTGATAGTTACCTGCGAGACAACTGTGGAGTAGTTTGAGTGATTGCATCTTGTCCATCCGATTGTTTATCTGCTTCTTTTACATATTTTGAGTTAATTACAGTGGTAAGTTGTTGATTTTTAATTTTATTCTATAATAAAAATTAAAAGAAATTTTTGTTTAATTTTGAAAAAAAAAAATGTTTAAATTGTCACTGTAAGTAAAATAATCTTACCATTTTATCATAATTCTCTTTAGAATAATTATTATCCTTCTGCTGAAAATCTGTTTCATCTATACCATTTGTTACTTTCTTCTTATTTACATCTATTTTTACATTTAATTCTGAATTTTTCTTAGCAACTGGAATGTATAAAGGTCTAGAAACACTACTAGTTCCTTTAGAATTACTAAACTCATCTACATTTGACTTTAAGTTAATTTCTTGAGAATCATTCTCATTGATTCCTACATCATCAGCACTTAGAGAAGTGTTTATAGCTTCTACAAAACTGTCCACCCATTCAGTCAGAAGTTCTATGTTTCCGCTAGGTGGACGTGGGTAATTATCTTTCTCGTTTTCACTTTTTTCCGCCTCGTCTCTCAATTTTCCCAATATACAGGAACAATTTGATTCTCTTTCGCCATTCACGTGCCATCTGACGATTTTATTATCGCAGTTACAGTCGACAGATATATTCGGAGATGAAAGTTTCCGACAGACGGGAATGTTTTTTGAATAGTTACAGGAAAATGGTAAGGGAGACGACGATCTCCTCCTCGTTAAAAGCTGAGGTTCCGCATCTAAATTATTCTTTGTCAAAGTTTCAAAAGCTTTCCCTATCTCTTCCTGAAAAATAAAAGAGAATTTGTGAAAATAAAATGTATTTTAAGTAGTTTAGTAAAGTATTCATGCTTTAAATTGCTTAAATTATAGTATAAGTTCCTTAATTCTTCAATTATCTCAACATGATTCCATAATAATAAAATGGAAAGAATATTTTACATAACTTTTGACTTCCTCTTCAATGCAATTTAAATAGATAATCCAGATAAAATTTTACTTTCAAACATTTAATTTACTTAGCATTAAGAAAATTTGTTTTTTTCATTAATTAAATTGCTGAGAAAATTTATATGATTTTTTAAAAGGTCAAAAAGCTTAGAATTATAAATAAATTAAAAATATAATACACATTTAATGTAAATATGTGGAGGATTAACTTATAAAATAATATAAAATTATTATTTAAATTTAAAATAATTTGTGTTTTGGGTATTGAAAGTAAAGTGTATATAAATTAATATTAAATTGAAATATTATACAAGATAATTATAATTAATTAGTCCAATTTTGCATTAAATTCCTTATAAATTCAAGATTAGTTTTATACATTTAAAATCATTTATAAATATAAAAAGCTCTGAGAACAATATTATAAACATATATAGGGTGGTCCAAAAGTCAGTTAACCATTGCAAAGCTTAAACTGCTGCCCTGTTTTCTTGCTTAAATTGTTTCCCTCTTTATATTTTGATATTCTTTTTATTATATACAAGTAAATGCATTAAACAACTGCCTCAAATTATAAAGATATAGATATTTTCTTCCAACATTTTCTTTTATATCTTTAATGCATCTTTTAATATATCTTTTTATGCATCTTTTAATATATCTTTTAATGCATTTACTTGTATATAATTTGACAGTTGTTTAATGCATTTAAAAACTGTATCATATAAATGAATATTCATATATTTCATAATTTTCATATTTCATAATTCCACAGAGTGGTCCAAAAATCAGTTAATCCCTGTAAGTCTAAATTGCCGATACCACATCGCTTACAAACGCAAAAAAAAAAATAGATTCTTCTTGATCAACATACAAATTAAATTATAATTTTTTTTAATCCTTTGCTTGCTCGAGTGATTCATGTAGTAAGCTAACTTTTGGGCCACCCTGTATTTTATGTATCAAGATTCAGAGCTCTCTATTATTTATACAACTGAATATATACAAGAATAAATAAGTTATATAACAATTTTTAAAGCTGCATTCACTAAAAAAGATAAATAAATATTTTTAGTTATGAAATGCTTCCTTTTTTCCATAAAAGAATATTTATCAAAAGGATATTTCCAAATATACTTTTCTTTACAGCAAAAAGATATTCAACGCAATAAGAAATAAGCAATAACTTTAATGAGAATTTTAGGCAAAAGAAGTGAACCAAATATCAAAATTGCAACATTTATTACATAAATAAGTATGGATAATAATAATTTTATCATAGACAAGGCTCCAAATTTAATTATTAGTTTATTTATGGAATAATTAAGAGCAGAATAAATTAAGCTTTCATAATCAATAGTAATGTGGAGGACAAATATTGCATAACGTAATAAAGATATGTAAGAAAACAAGTAGTATGCATGGTTACAGTGCAGATTCCAATCAGGTATATAGATTATAACCATTTATATGTGATCTCCATTCAAAATTTGTATAGGTCAACCTTGAATTGGTAATGTGAATTGCCTAAAGAAGCTGACAACAATCCTTGAAAGTGCATACAATCAATAAATAGTAAATTCTACATTTTTTCCCCCCCTTTCATTTTTTATGTATTCTCATCTCATCTGATGAAATATTCAGTATTTTCTTTTATTTATTTTTCTTGCAAGTAATGAAAAATTATCATCAGAAAACAAATTGTTAACATGGTTTTTACAGAAAATAGTATACTGTATATATATTTATTTATTTGATTAAATTTGCTGCCAAATTATTATTATTTTTTAATTTAAAATGAAAGCTTTAACTGTTTTATAATAAAAAAATTAATTTAGTTTCATCTTTATTATTATTATTTATTTAAGATATGTATTTTATTTTTATTTTTATAAGTATAATGTATAATATTGTTAGAATTTAATCTTAAAAATGTTTATGAATTTGAATTTCAAATAATTCAGATGCCCTCTATTAAAAAAAAGTTTATTATTTTAAATAAATTTTTTTTAAATAAAAGTGAAAAAATAAATTGGCTTGATGGGATACCGTGCATCTCAGCGCGTGAGTGATTTTCCATGCGCAGANTTATTTTGTTTATAAAAACATTTTTCTTTATTTGTTTAACTCATTTTAATAGGTGAAGTCCTTATTGTGAATATTTATAAACCTGCTATTTATTTACGAAGATTCTTTTCTGATAAAATGATTACATATTTATAAACATTTATTTTTACATTAAATTTTCACTTAAATCCCATTTTATAAACATTTATTTAAAAAAACAAAAAGTTTTCGTATTAGTTATAAATTACACCAACAGATGGCGAAACACTAAAGTAATAGTAAACGATAATAACCTTTCTGTTGATTACGATCGCCCTCTAGCGGCATTTCTTTAAAACAAAACAATACTTTACTTGTTTTATTATTATTTAATAAATTTAAATAAATTGGGAGTGATTTAAAATTCTGAAATCTTTAAAAATTCATATTTTTAATAAATATTTATTTTTTCATTTCGAAATTGGAGGATTTAACTAATCTTTTCTCAGAATGTAGCAAGGTCATAAACATCGCCGAACTCCCACAGCGTTCGTAAAAAGAAAAAGTTTTGAGGCAATAAGTAACGGACCAACCCATAACACTACAATGTGCCCAACCCCCAAAAACCAAAGTAGTGTATTACGTTACAAACAATAAATCACACTATCATTACAAGTATAGGACATTCACCTTTAACACAAGAAGAGGGGGAAAGAAATACATCTCTTGACTTTAACTTAATTACCGCTTATAACATGGCGCTAATTAGTTTTCGGGAGTTTGTGGACAGAGTTAAAAAATTAAAAAATAAGAAGAAGAAGGGGAAAAATCCGTTTCATACGTTGACAGCAATCTGTCACCTAAGATAAATGATGAGATGTCAAAGGTCAACAGGTATTTTCGCAGCTGCATCAATGCAATTGAAGCTGCGCTTGTTTGAAAAGCGCATACAAAAGCGAATTTCCTGTATCTTCCCACATCCCTTGTATTATTTTGTATACAGGGGGTACGCATTATACGTTGCACGGCCATCTCTATCGACTTAATTAAGAATTATGAGTAATTTTAATAGCAAACAAAGGGAGGAAATTATAAACGTTTATTGGAGCCGTGTCGAGAGACTAATCATCCTTTCTTTAAGTGTTTTTTTTCTGTTTTTTTTTTAACCAGTAAGAGGGCACGTAACGAAACTACCGAAAACAACTCATTTCCATGAGAAACAAGACTGATGATGTGACAAGATTCAGAACCAACCGCTGCGATTTGTTTAGAGAACGGAGACAGAATTTATTTTCGTTGTGACAACTTTGTCTTTGTCTTTCCACCATTTGTTATGGGAATAATTGATGGTTGTAAACACACAGACCTCACACTACTGTAGTATTTTGGGGGTGTCATATTATCAGTACACAGAAACTAGTGACGAAAGGTCGAAAGGGAAAGACAGAGAGGAAATGAGTTATCATATCTGTTTCCGGATAATTATGTGATTATTCTTGTTTGTGTGGTTTATTATATGAATAAATTTTATTAAATATGATAAATATTTCTATTGTGACGTTAGAAAATAAGCATGGGATTGTTTGTTTCAACTTTACGTTGAAGAAAAATGATCCTCGACGTATGGCAACTCTGTTAAAAAGAGAATTAAGCGCAACTTAAAAATACATTTAAGGCATTCCGGTGTTAAAAAACACATTAATGTAAATAAGTTTGCATGCATATTTGTGTAGGAGTTTCTCTGTTTTGTGTGTGCTAATTAGATTATAAGTGCACGTCTTTATCGTAGGTTAGGTTTATGAACTGTGCGCGGGGCCTGAAAGAGTTAGACAGAGCTTAGTCACAAATGCAGGGCCTTACTTTTGAACGGAATTAAAAAAAAGATGCGAATAAAATTTTTTATAATGTTTTTACACGAAAGAGTAAATTTTAGAGCCTCTTCGTGCCTTGTGCCCAGGTCAAATGTCCCTGCAGGCCCTCTCTACGCGACCCTGACACTATATATAACAACAAATGAGTAAGCACGCATACATAAAGACAAAGGTATTCATTGGCGCTTACAGACAAAGGTATGAAGTACAAATACACGAATATACAATTAAAATCGTTTTCATACGATTTCATATGACTATAGCAATAAACTCGTGCATTGTGTTTGTATGAGTATCTCCACTTCTTTTCACATATAAACTGTATACATATTGTTTATGTATACAGGCTGAATCGTTAACAAATACAGCAACCTTGGTAGCCTGTAGAAAAGATAAGATTAAGTAAATTCCTTATAAACATAAGCAGTTCTTTGCCAAATATGGAAGATAACCCGTAAGAGAATTTAACAAACTCTGACTGGATGAATTTAAATTTCTATAACCAATCATTGTTAATAAAAAACAATCGGTAACATTTATACCGTATATCTTCGATATCTTGCGCGGGACCGCCTTAATGCATAAGGATGGAGGCAAATTAAAGTTATTAGATTCATTAATAAGATCAAAGTTCATCTTTTATTATAAAGTATAAACAAATTTTTAATATTTAAAACATTTATTTCACAAATTAAGCAATTTTAGAGCAGTTGTAAGTGTAGAAAGTTAATTTCGTTTCATTGTATACGTTTGTGACTTAACGGTAAACAGAGAAGAGGGAGGCAATTTAATACGTCACGCTACGTATCTTACCTGCGCTTGTTCTAAATACAGCTCCAATTCTCGATACGGATCTTGACAATGGCGACTTGTCAACATGGTTACAAAAATGTCACCCGTACTCCATTATACGTGGACAGAATAAGGAGGTATCATTGTTCTTTCGTATCTAAAAACGAAACAAGTTTATATATCAGAGCGAACAGTCACAAGTATTAATGAAGAAAGACACAAGGTCAAGTGACCCTTTGGCTAAAAGTTTATTTACATGTAAGGTTCTATGAAACCATGGCAGCAAAAATTCGATACCCCCTTTTTTTAAATTTGAAGGCTTCAGGCTCTACTTAACCTTTATAAAATAGGATCGAGCATATTTAATTAATGTTTAATGTTATATATCTTTAGGTTTTGGATGAAGAATAAAGGAGAGTATCTATTATGGCTCCAAGGTTAAAAGTGATAGCGACCCACACGTCTTTTTTAATGATTTACGATGCCGAAAACGGTCATAAGTTGTTTACACTTGACTCTATAGTAGTTTATAATAAAAGACTCGAGACCGGTTTGTTTATATCAGGTGTTTGTTTTTTTTTTACTTTTTTTTGAGGAAAGAAACATTTTCGTTTCGTTTTCGTGCCTCCAACCCATTAAAACACTCGAAATTAGAAGCTATATATCAGGAATTATAAGACTGAATTTATGCATTAAATGCGTTGAATCGTGTAGTTTGCGGCATGCTTGTCGCGATGCGACGTCGCTAATTACACCTTCCGCGGCAACTCTTAGCATTAATTTTATAAATAATCGCGTCGTTTCGCTTTGACTAATCCATACTTCTCAGTTGTAGTTTCAATTGTAATATTTTCTGTCTTTATCCTTTATGTGTCAGGGGTGGATCCGGGAATTTCGTTTAGGGAGTGCGCTTCATGTCAATGTCGATATCCTTTGTACTGTAGTTCTGCGATGGAAAACTCTTTACTAATTAGAATTTTGGGATTTTCACATCCCTAAAATCGCACACCCCTGGATCCGCTCCTGTATATCTTGTTTATTAGGACGCGACGCGCGATATACGCGTCGCGTCCTAATAAATTTATTTATTTTCGTTTAATTAAATTAATTTATTTTCGTTTAATTTCTTTATTTTCGTTTAATTAAATTAATTTATTTTCGTTTCAACTATTTTCCTTTTTTAAAACTAAATTCTGTCTTTTATCATCGATATTACTTACACATCGTACATGTTATCCGCCATGATGGCGACGTTCGCGACGCATCGAATCGTTCTTTAAATGTAAGCCTGATTAAAATTTATAACATTTTTAACTTACCCGCACACTTTTTATTTTCTGATCTATTCAAATATTACTCTTTTTTGTTAGTACCTTGTGTAATAACTACGCGACGTGAGAAAACACCCCTTACGCGGCGCGCAACTCGAAGCGAAGCGCACCCTTCACCAAACGAGTTAAATTAGAATTTCTAGTAGTTAAAAAAATATTTATAAATTTTTCTCTGATAAGTTTAGCATTTTTGGTGTATGTGGAGGGTCAAAATGATTATTTTAAATAAGATAAATGATGTTATATGTCGTGCTGCTACAGACAGACGTTCAATTAACAAACTGCATTTTTTTTTTCTTGGAAGTCGCCAGTTTAGCAATTACAATATTGCCTCAAGTTATTAAATAACGCGGAAAAAGTTCGAAATGAAATTTAAATTTCTTCTTCTTATTTTTTCTACGTCATAAATTAAATTTCATGATAAATTTCACTTTTAATTCGTTGCGAATTTCAATTGCCGACTTGTATAAATATTCATTCCAGGTTCGGTTTAGAGTAATTCTACTGAATTTTAGGGAAATTATCTTGAGTTTTACCTTGAATTAGGGAAGTTACCTTGAAAATAACACGAGAAAGCTCTAAAAATACAATAATTTATGGCAGTTTTTTTTAATCCTAATCGTGTACCTTTCGGCATGTTTGTCGCGGCGCGACGACGCGCGTCTGTGTCGCGTCGCTAATTGTGTTTGCTGCAACAATCCTAAACGCTAAATTTTTAAAAAATTGCGTCTTTTGATTCGACTAAACAGTTCTTCGTAGCTGTAATTTAAAATTGTATTTTTGTGTAGAATTATTCGGAATGTTACTTACTACTTTGTGTGCGATACAAGTGTCGCGTTGATCGCGTCGCATGCGAAAGTATTCGAAGCGTGTCGCGCTGTCTTCTATACAAAATCAACGTTACTTTTAGAAAAATGGCTTTGGCTTATTGTAGAGTGTTCTGAAAATATAATATTTTATGATAGACTGGCCTTAATTTAAGTTGTGTTTATGTTATTAGAAATATACCCCGCGATCGACGCGCGAAACCACAAACTGTCGCGTCTCTGATATATGTACATTTTTTTTTTGTTTTTGCAGAAATTCAAAGTTATTTTTAGAATAATGACCTTGGTTTCTTGAATTTTTAGAGCTTTCTCTTCAATATTTTATAGAGGATTTCATCTCAAGTTGTGATTTTGTAAAATGATTCGGAATATTCTTTACCACACTCACGACGCGATTAAACGCGAACTGTCGCGTCGCGTGCCTATCTTTGAACGAAAACAATGCCGTTTCTACAAAAATGGCCTTGACATCGATAACGAAAGACTAAAAAAAATTCAATATTTGTTAGCGGATTATGTCTTAATTTCGTGTTTAATTTATAACGTGTATAAATTGCGTTATGCATTGTTACCCACGCGACGCGATCGAAGAAATATTGTCTCACGATATCGCGTCGCGTGTCATTATAAGGAAGAGAGTAATTTACATATTGAAGCGACGCGATCGGACGCGTCCGTCGCATCGATAGCGAAACCGAAACGTTCCCTCTTAAGTATAAAAGAAAATTTATACATTTCTTCGTCTTTTATACATTTTTTTAAAAAAAAATGTATAAAAGACGAAGACAAGGTCACCGATGGCCCAGGTGACGTCACGGCTTCGATTTTAAGTTTGTGTGACGTTGACCTGACGTGAGGGGTGTGTACGTGCAGCGAAGCACGTCCTCGTTGGCTCTTGTACAATAACGCTTCTGTGTAAAATAGTGTAAAGAATGTGTATATCTGATCAGATTTGATATATCGAGACGAAAATAGTGACTAGTGTGACGTAAAATAGTCGTTAGCGCGAGCCGAAACTCTGTTAGCATCTAGTGTGAGACAAATTTTGATTACGTTACATTAGCGCAATGGTTATTTTTCGTCATACCGGTCGCTGAGACAGGGCTATAGCTCGCGCTTAGCATAGTTTTTTTGGTATAGACAATGGAAAGGAACCCATTGAATGTCTAGACGTAAGGAGGAAAAAATGACAGACAAACTCCATTATTGACTTTTAAATGGAGTAAAAGTAACATAGCAACATTGTTTTCTCCTCCGGTTGTTGTGTTTTTTGTTAAAGTCGGGTCTACGAAAACACGCAGACAAGCACAAACTAGAAACAAGTACGTGATATCCCTTTAAGTGATGAAGTAGTGTAGAATTAACAAGTATAATACTGACGAAGGATGTCAGGACACGTATTTGACCCTTTGGGGTCGTTATATACCACAACATACTTGTCTTAACCGAGGTCAAAGCTGCTCACATGGATTCTCACTCGGATAATCCTACTGTAATGGGATCTTTGTGTCACCATCTGTGTAAACATATTCTACAATCTCTCGACCAATTGATTTCCTCCCAGATGGGCATGGAGATTGTTTTTATAGCAAACGAATTTCGGGTATAAATGTCACTACTTTGAAACTGAACAGGATGATTACTTGCACCTGAATCTATAGTTTTTGATAAACAGATGGAGCTGTGATGACGACGGTGCGGGGATTGTTCTTGTATCGTTAATGGAGTCTCATCACACAATATTCCTATGCGCTGAGGAACATTCTTAAATGATTTTACAATGATCACTTTGGATACGTGACGTAATGAATGTCTCATAAGTAAGGCGCCGGCAGGAGAGGGCGAGTCAGGCGACTGTCCCCTGCATTCGATTGTAAATACTTGGACAAGAGGTTATCTCCCCAGAAGCAAATAATGACACGATACAAAAATGTTTTCTGCCTTTGGGAAAAAATCCTAGAGGCTCCCCTGCCTATTACTTTCTTATATGACGAAATAATGCTAAATCTTCCAATTTGGCGTAACGAGCTATGTCTAGTCTCTTAATATTACGTAACAATCAATATCCAGCCTTCCAATGTGACGTAATAATCGATATCCAGCCTTCCACTATGACGCAACAATGCCGAATCTTCCAATATGACGTAATAATGTCAGTTTTCCAGTGCGAAGAAACGATGGTAAAAATATGACGTAACAATGCTCCTGTTTTAAGTGACGTAACAACGTCCATTCTTCCAATATGACACAAAGCGTTCACTTGTGGAGTATGACGCAATAATAGACGTCTAATCTTTCAAAATGATGCGACAATCAATGTCTATTCTTCCATTATATTGTCATGATCAATGTCTACGCTTCTAATATGATGTAATAATGTAAAAATTAATGAACACCGGAACAGGACCGTTTAGAAAAGGGTCTTCCATTATGACGTAACGATCATTCACATAACAAAATAAAACGTTCTAAAAAAGCACGAAACACTTCCGAGAGACGGTATTAGGAGAAACCACACAACTTATCCAATAATAAACAATCCTCTTCCTACTGGTGCCACTCTAAATGGAAAAATGGACGTTCCAAATCTCCAACAATAATAACTTATTCAAAAAAATACACCTCACTAATCGACATACAACTGAGTAATCATCAATCACGTTTCCGACACACACACTGTTAAGGTTTCGTTCTCGAAACGATTTAGCGGGTTGACGTCATCCGGAAATGATATCATCCTATCGGAGTGACGTAAGGATTTTCCACACCACACCATTCAAAGAGAGAATTCGTTTAATTTTCCGTTCGAAGCGTGAAGAAGTTTTAACTTCATCCAACGATCGTTGAACCCCCCGTTGGATACTTAACACGAGTTACGCTCGAAGAAGAAGAAGATGATGATGATGAAGGGGGGATGAAGAAAATAAGGCATTTATAACTCCAGGTTTTTCATTTTGTTTGGGAGAGATTGCGTAAGCTGTCACGAATTATCTTGGTTTGAAGAATCACTCCTGCAATGTGTTCTAAACAACCTCATACCCCTGAACTTTAGTTACAGGGTTGGAGAATTTATCCCCGTTGTGGACCTCAACTAAATTATGACTTTTCCTTAATCTGTCTTTGTTTCTTTAGATTTTTATCAATTTAAGGATCTTAATTTATAAAGTGGTCCACTTAAATTAAGGACGTTATATAATCTACCAAATGGATATGGATAGAGGGGGGATCTTAACTGGATATATTTATGTACCGGGGGGATCATAAATATGTAGAATGCCATTTAGGGGGGAGAGGAAAAAAATGGGTATTTTTTTGACTATTTTTCAGCATTTAAAAGACGGTGTATCAATCCCCCATCCGAAAAAATGAACTCTTCCTACAGTCTCTCTACTCCCACTCAACAGGGAACATCTGTGATCAATACCGGGCTAAAACGCTAATTGACCGGGACGTAATCGTGACGTAGGAGGGGGCATTAGCCCTATATTATGTCCGCTTCAATTATAATAGTTAAATTCCTCCCGCGTATCAAAAAAATAAGAATAGAATATGCAAAAGTAGAGAATGAATAAGTCAAAAAATATGTAATTCAGTCAATTTGCAACTATTTTAATTCCTTAATTGTCTTAAGATTAGTTTAATTTAATTTGAGTTTAAGAGGAGGGTTTTGAAGTGGTTGACGCACCAAAAAAATGCGTCTGGTAAGTCAATTCAAATCTGCAAGTTATTTAACTTCAAGCAACGTACAGTACTGCGTGTCTTTATCTTTTAAGTCCATAAACTTGGCATTAATAACTGAAAATTTGAATATGGCAACACTTTATAAGCTAAAAAACAATGATATTTAATCTGCAGAACATAAAAATTGTGGTAAATTGCTTAACAATTGTTCATTGTAGCTATTTTATTGCTTACACGCTTAATCCTTTGAATGCCAAGATGTGCTTCAACAAGGCCTTCAGCAGTCAGTGTTACTAATATAAAAGCCGCCTTTACTCGTTTGTTTGAAGATTAACAGTAGATTAGAAATTTCAATTGTAAATATTGTTTACGATAATTTAACAATATATCATTGTTTTTATGCATAATTTAAGCTAATGCAACCATTAAAAAATCTGTAAGGAGTGCCAAATTGTAACTTAACAATAAGCCAAGTTTTATATTGTTAAATATAAAATTATATATTGTTAAAAGCAATAAAATCTTATCTACAAGTCTGCACAATGGGATTTTCACTCGTACATAGAATTTTATTGTCTTAATTTAGCAATGGTATTGTTCCTCTGAAGTAACATCATATTGAAAACCGTATGCAAACGATGCAAAATACCATATTTCCTGCAGAATTTCTTAAATTTAGTTTAAACAATGGTGTGTCTATCCGTACAGAATTTCGTAGACTAATCATAAACATACTTATCTATGTAGAATTGTATAAACTGATTCAACAATACAACATTGTTCTGTATGCATGCTCTCCACTGACTCAACAGCAGAATTTTTGTGTACAACTCAGCAAATTTTCTAGATTGCTATAAAAATGCAGAAATTTTATCTGTACAACACCTCAATCTAACAATACAATACAATTTTATTGATACAGAATTTTAAAATTTAATAAAAATACACAATTTGTGTCGGTATAAGTTTGAAAATTCGTTTGACAATTTTTTAAGATTAACTTAAGAATTTGAGGAATATTCATTGAGTTTTTAAGGATATCCAGTGAATATTTTTGAAGGAAAATCATGTGCAATTCCATTATTTGGTTATCTATTCAAACAAACGACACATTCGACGCCCACCGAACTGCAGGAGAGAAAAGACAAATTGGCAACACTAAATTAGCTCCTTTCTTCCGTTTATACTCCTCACAGCTGGAAATTTTTTAATCTAAACTTTCTAAAAACACTGGAAACTAATTAATTTCCATCCCTGTATTTAAATAATTAAATGTTTTGTATTTCTGATCGAGATAGAAGCGATCGAGATGAGGTTGATGAACTGATACACGAGAGCACTGACTTTAAGTAGATGAGGAAATGTCGATGATGCCAACAATTGAACAATGAAGGATCCTCGATATGCACGCGCAGTCCATCATCGTGTTTTCGAACGTGACGATTAGCGACACGTGATTGGAATAACAAAAGTTAAGAGGAACACGTGTATCGGTTGTATAGAGGTGTGGCATGGTGTAGGCCTCTTCTGTTCTGTTCAAGACTTCCGCTACTCTAAGGCTTCTGGCATTTAAGTTTTGCTTGACAACTTGATTTAGTTGGACGTTGAAGGATGTGTTAAGTTCAGAATTATCCGTCATAAAAATATTTTTCGAGTGTTGCAAAGGGCATTTTTAAAATCGGCAACACCCAGCCTATCTGTAAATTACTCTTTATGAGTATTGTTCCTGTTATAATGAGGCGAAAAAATACTTTAACAACGCATTGCTCTGGATGTGTATTTACATTTGCAATTCATATGAGACGTCTGTATGTAACGCTATAGGGTCCACCTTTACGAAAAGGAGTGATCATAGTTATTATCATCCGATAAAAATCTTTGATGGTTACGTAACGATATAAATTTTTCAATAAACTTTTTTCCTTTCATCATTTTTTCCTTCAGATAATGGTTTATGATTGTAGCCTGTAGTAAAATATAATCGTAAATTAAATCAGGGGGCGGTTTTTCCGTTCCTTGATGAACATACAAAAACGATACCGAACCTTTGTCGAGAGGCGAACACACTAGTTTAATTTGATAATGCTTTCAACACGTTTTTACCGTGTTTTATATTCGAAAATGCAATTTATAACTTGGGGTATCGTCTACAGAAGTTTGGGCACGCGTAACGAAAATTTGGGAGCCAAAAAACACGTGAAAACCTTCCAAAAATGTTGGCGTTACACCTAACGTTTTCTATGGAAAACGGTTGACTAAAACTGTCAAAATAAAGAGATCGAGAACTATTAAACACGTGATTTGTAACGAGTGTTATGTAACGCCCCTTTGACTGTAATATAACCGGTTAAGAACGCCCCCTAAAAACAATATCCGGGACGTTTTTTCTTCCTCGTGATACTCTTAACACCGTCTTTAACAAACAATATACACGATACATTAATACAGACCCATTTTTAAAAAGAGGAGGAGGAGGAGAAGAAGAAGAGAGATCAAAACAGCCGAGTTTGTTTTTTTAACCCTTTCACATCGTTCCTTTTATTGCGCTGCTATAACAGTTGACCTCAAAATTATTAGTTGTAAAATTTATATTTAGCACTTCTAAGTTTATAATTAATGTTTAAGATGTTCTTGTTAATGAAAAATAAGAAATATTTATGTATTATCGACCTCTAAACGTTTTTCCTAAGCAGAAAATTATGTATGCTGTGTATATTTATGTTTTTGAGTACGTGCTTAGGAATGTGTACTTAACATGGGAGGACGTGTATTATATAGGCTATATGTTTTACACATAAAATGTTATTTTAATAATAAAAACTATAAAAATCTTAAAATTATATTACAAAAGTTGTAAAATTTCATATGAAACATTATGGAAAGCTATAAAAAAAATTGTATAAATAACTATAAATAAGTACTGTAACCACTCATAAAGAATTACATATTTAAGGTTATAACATTTTATAAAATTACTATAAAAATATCATAAAATTATAATTTATAACTCTATTTTTATACGCAATGACATAGATTTTATCACATAAGCAAGATAACTCTTAATTTAATTAGCAATTAATTAACAAAGAAATTAAACGTAATTTATCAAAATGGTAAGGAAATAATCATAATTTAATGATTTATAAGGTTTATGCCACTAATTAATGGTATAATTTCATGATTATTAAGTTATTTACTCACAAAAATCCTAGTTTTTAACCTCAAGAAAATGTCACAATTTCTATACATAAATTCTCGAATTAACAATAAACAAATTATAGAGAAGAGGAACGAAGGGGATAAAGTTACTTCACGTTGTTACAAATAAAACAAGAATGTATTTTGATGAAAAATTTCGTATTAAAAATTCCTAAAGACGAGGTTACACAATCCAGATCCGTTCACACGCTGGGTTGATCCTAACTCGAAACATACGTTTCGTTGTGTTACGACAAAATATCACGTTGCCAAAAAACACAGAAGTCATTGTTAGAAGCGAAACCCTTCTCCAATTTATTTATCAATAAAATACTTTCGAAAAAATCAGCTCTTTTTTTTTAGATACTATGGCGTGTAGGTATCTACCCTCTTAATTAAATTAAAGGCTGTAAAAAATAACATACATACAGACACACTACATACACACAAGTGTTTTCACGAAGGTCAGATAAATAATTAGTACATTAATAAATTTTCACCTACTTGTTTTAGCGGTAGCGGAACTTGGAATTCGATCCCCCTTCTACAACACTACAGAGGACACCTACTAATATAGAAGAGCACCTGCACACTACGAGCACCCATATGCTCGACTCGTCTACTGACCAATAAGCTAAGTCATACATGGGGTGGAAGAGTCGAATATTCAGCTGGCGGGGTGGTTGTTTAGAGTGAGTGAATGACATTGCTTGAATGAGAAAAATCTTCGACCCCGGGGCTAAGCTAACACGTGGTAATTTGCCTTATATATATAATATGTATGTATATACACTACCTTATATCCTAAATTAATTTTTTTTCGTTGTGTTTGTGTGTGTGTTTCTTTTTCACCCCGTATCGAGTTTGTGTTAATTAAATGCTATTAATAATCGGTTGTGTTGTAATAAGTGTGACGTGTAATTATATTCAAATTGTGACGTCAAGAGGTGTGTTGTTTTTGTTCTGGGAAGCGTACACAATGATGTTAACTTATGCAACCGTGTAAAAATATTTATTGTTTCTTTAACGTGTCTTTTTAAAGAATTTTAATGTGCGAATACATTGTGTTCTTTGTATATGATCTGTAAATTATACGATATTTATAACGCTGTATAAGCTTACACGTAACTGTATACCTGTATAAGCAGTATAAAATCTAAATTAAAGTTGTATGTAAAATCACTTTAATTTTCTCATAGCAATTCCAAGTTGGATTTTACATATAACTGTATTATACAGCATCCATACATCTAAATTAAAGCTTATTGTGAATTACAAGCTGTAATTTACAGATGTTAAACTGTTTATACGGATATAGTTACGTATATTTATTGATTATACAAGTATACAGTTCTGTATAAGTAGTATAAGATCCGTAAATTACAGCTTATACTAACAACAGTAAATTATGTTGCACCGCTTATTATACAGTTGCACAATTCTGTAAAAGATCTTATTTACAGAATTAATACGAACTGTATAGCTGTATATTATGCGCAGTGTCAATACAAGCTCATTCACAGCTTACACAGATTAAAGTTTACAGATATAAACCCTATATAAACTTCAATATACGCATATAATTTAATATTTTTAATACATTATATCTTTACATGACATTCACACGTTGTTTTTGTAAGGAATTGCAATAGTGTGAAATGTAATTGTTCTGTATAAATACAGTAAAATATCTTCTTAAAGATAAAGGAAGTGGAATTTAAAATGTTTACTCGAAAAACTGGTACGTAAAGTAATATATTAAAAGAATTTATACATGTTTAAAACTGTAAAATATACAGCATTTATAACAGGCTTAAACTGCAAATATGAACTTTGTAAAGTATACAACTTTACGCACTAAAAACAGTAAAATATGCAAGTTTACAGGCATTAGGAAAAAGAAAAAAAAAAGCGTCTAACTTGAACAGATGTTATTAATTCAAAATGGCAGCTATAAAAACTTTTATTTAGATAAGCTTCTCTAAGGGCATTCTTTCAAAAAAACTAAAAAAATTCCAAAAAATCTTTGAAATAAAAGAAACGTTAGGTAATTAATATTTTAGACGCGATACAATTTTTATAAAAACATTTTATGGTTTTATATAAACTACTTGTAATTAATGCTCATTTTACAAGGAAAAATATCAATTTTGCATTTTTAGAGCTCGTTTAGGGATTTTTTTGTTTNAATTCAAGATTAGTTTTATACATTTAAAATCATTTATAAATATAAAAAGCTCTGAGAACAATATTATAAACATATATAGGGTGGTCCAAAAGTCAGTTAACCATTGCAAAGCTTAAACTGCTGCCCTGTTTTCTTGCTTAAATTGTTTCCCTCTTTATATTTTGATATTCTTTTTATTATATACAAGTAAATGCATTAAACAACTGCCTCAAATTATAAAGATATAGATATTTTCTTCCAACATTTTCTTTTATATCTTTAATGCATCTTTTAATATATCTTTTTATGCATCTTTTAATATATCTTTTAATGCATTTACTTGTATATAATTTGACAGTTGTTTAATGCATTTAAAAACTGTATCATATAAATGAATATTCATATATTTCATAATTTTCATATTTCATAATTCCACAGAGTGGTCCAAAAATCAGTTAACCCCTGTAAGTCTAAATTGCCGATACCACATCGCTTACAAACGCAAAAAAAAAAATAGATTCTTCTTGATCAACATACAAATTAAATTATAATTTTTTTTAATCCTTTGCTTGTTCGAGTGATTCATGTAGTAAGCTAACTTTTGGGCCACCCTGTATTTTATGTATCAAGATTCAGAGCTCTCTATTATTTATACAACTGAATATATACAAGAATAAATAAGTTATATAACAATTTTTAAAGCTGCATTCACTAAAAAAGATAAATAAATATTTTTAGTTATGAAATGCTTCCTTTTTTCCATAAAAGAATATTTATCAAAAGGATATTTCCAAATATACTTTTCTTTACAGCAAAAAGATATTCAACGCAATAAGAAATAAGCAATAACTTTAATGAGAATTTTAGGCAAAAGAAGTGAACCAAATATCAAAATTGCAACATTTATTACATAAATAAGTATGGATAATAATAATTTTATCATAGACAAGGCTCCAAATTTAATTATTAGTTTATTTATGGAATAATTAAGAGCAGAATAAATTAAGCTTTCATAATCAATAGTAATGTGGAGGACAAATATTGCATAACGTAATAAAGATATGTAAGAAAACAAGTAGTATGCATGGTTACGGTGCAGATTCCAATCAGGTATATAGATTATAACCATTTATATGTGATCTCCATTCAAAATTTGTATAGGTCAACCTTGAATTGGTAATGTGAATTGCCTAAAGAAGCTGACAACAATCCTTGAAAGTGCATACAATCAATAAATAGTAAATTCTACATTTTTTCCCCCCCTTTCATTTTTTATGTATTCTCATCTCATCTGATGAAATATTCAGTATTTTCTTTTATTTATTTTTCTTGCAAGTAATGAAAAATTATCATCAGAAAACAAATTGTTAACATGGTTTTTACAGAAAATAGTATACTGTATATATATTTATTTATTTGATTAAATTTGCTGCCAAATTATTATTATTTTTTAATTTAAAATGAAAGCTTTAACTGTTTTATAATAAAAAAATTAATTTAGTTTCATCTTTATTATTATTATTTATTTAAGATATGTATTTTATTTTTATTTTTATAAGTATAATGTATAATATTGTTAGAATTTAATCTTAAAAATGTTTATGAATTTGAATTTCAAATAATTCAGATGCCCTCTATTAAAAAAAAGTTTATTATTTTAAATAAATTTTTTTTAAATAAAAGTGAAAAAATAAATTGGCTTGATGGGATACCGTGCATCTCAGCGCGTGAGTGATTTTCCATGCGCAGAATGACTCTCGTGGAGTATTCTATGAAAAAACTAGTTCCTATTTAGGTGTTAGAAACGTGAGTAAACTCGGAAAACTTCTCCAGTCAACATGTTGATCAGATGCGAACCCGCGACCAGTGCTTGATAGTTCCGTTCACTCGTCCATTGGTAGACTCCACAGAAAGGAGAATTTCAGAATCGTATATATATATATATATATACGATTCTGTATACATATATATATATTTTATGAATGAATGAAACATAATTTTCATAATATGCTGTTAATTATAATAAAAATATTTAACTAAATAATACTTACTTGTTTACTTGTTTGCAGTAAAAATATCTACTTTTAATTATAATTAAATTTAAAATTTTGATCGTAAATAAATCTAAATTNTCAATCTGAAAGTACTCAATTAAATTTTATTTTTTATGTTTATTAGTTTTAATAATCAGATCTCTATGGAATCTTTAAGGTATATTCTTATAGCGAACGGACTATATTCAGGCGGAAACGTAATAAACATCATAAATATTAACTGAATTGATTTAAAATTTTTAGAAATGTCAGAAAAAGAAGCCATATTACGTCAGGAAGACCTACACTCGACTTATTTTCTCTTAAATGCTCATCCAAAAAAACCAGCTTAACCTTAAAGATAAGAGCAGGAACTTTATCAATAAAAGCAAAAAAAATACCCAAAACTTTTCTTAGAAATTTTTAACTTTGACGTTGAAAATCTGATTATGGTAGACACAGCATGAGCTCTTTCATGGCATCAAAGGAGTAGACAACCTGAATCATACATAAAGTTATTCATCAAGTGACAGCGCATTTAATTACAGCATTTTAAAATAAATTAATCCTATTTTATTGTATTAAAAAGCTAATTTTTATTAAAATAGAAATTTATAAAGATTAAAGAAGCGATTAATAAAGACCGCGCCGTTTTGTTTAGCTTTTTTTTGGAAGGGCATCGCGTTACATTCAGTGAATTTTTCTCCCTCTTTGTAACGTTCTTCGTGTTTTGTATAACAAATTTATCACGTTCGACTCTAAAAACATTCACTTTGTTAATTCTATCACCTCCTAAAGCTTTAATTCAACTTCTTAGAAAGCATCCTCATACCCAAGAGTTTAACTTCTCTTATTACAATCCTTCGCCACACCCAAGGCTGATTTATTTTCTCTTTGTTTCTTATGAATCACCTTTAATACATTGTTGCTGTCAGTGTTAATACTCTAACAAAGCAACCAGGTACCCATAAATTCTAAAAAAATGATATTGAATAAAGCTACTTAATGTTCATTAAAAGTCGTCAGGAAAGTCTTTAAGAATTAATTCATCATCTTTAATTGCATCATTAAAACTTTAATACAAGGCACTAAACATCTTTAAGCTTCTTGAGATGAATTTTCAACGTGGGGTTGATGAAATATCATCCCAAAACACTAATTCTAAGGGGGTGATAAGAATGCGGAGTACGAGAGATGTAGAGGGATGTTTTTTTGCAGTGTAGGTAGCTTTATACTGAGATTACTAGCAATTCTATCTGGTTTTAAATTTAAATTATCCTACTCCTTTACCACCCACAAAACATTATAACAATACAGAAGAATCTAATGAAACTCACCTTAGTTTATATTAAGTGTGGTCGTGATACACGAGCTACAAAAAACGTGGTTTGTTATATACGAAACTATTTTAATTGCCCCGCATTCGAAGGTGTATCAGACCTTCTAAAAAATGTATATATTTTTTATTTAGACTTCTAAAAATAGTAAATTGTAATTTAGAAAGGAAAAAACCTTCAAAGAAGTGACAAGTTTTGACTTACCATTAGAGCAGTGAAGGGGGACTAGTCAAGTTTCAAAAGGCAGTAAGACAAAGTGTAGCAAACAGAATAATCTGTTTGAAGAGATATCCTTGGCGCCAACACTCTTTACAATGTCTTAAAAGTGTTCCAGAAAAATAAACTGTAGCGAACTTTGTCATTTTATTTTTTATTTTTATTTTTTTATTTCTTAATCGTTTTTAATCTTTGTTCTCTATATAAAAATCCAATTGCCTATAGATAACGCTGTAAAGATTTTTTATAAAATTGGATTTTCAATGCTAACTTATACATTAAATTTCCTGCATCTGGACAAAGGAATTGTCAGGGAATATTTCACTCTAAGGGCGTATCTCTAGTGTTGTTCTATAGCTTCGCCTCTTAAGAACAGGAAAAAATAATCGATTATTCACTAGAAAATTAAATAATCCCCACTTACATAATAAAGAATAGCTTATATACTTTGATTTTGGACATGTATATAAGGCAAATTGTCAGGGAATATTTCACTCGATGGGGGGTATTTCTAGTATCATTCTATTTCTCCTCTAGTAAACAATAGCTTTAAGAGCAGGAGAAAAGTTATCAATCCCTCACAGGGAAATGAAAGAATATTTACAGAGGGGTTCCTCCACTTCCTGGTTTGGTTGTTTATCACAGAATCTGGGTAATATCTGGACAAACAGCTATTAAACTGCAACTGCTACGTGAGCGCTTGACAAATGGCTTCTGTTGTTTTTCTCTTCATTATAAACAGTAACTAACGGAATTTACCATTTAAAAAAAAATGACAATTTGACATAATAATCAAAAAAACACGCTTCTATCAAGATCCTTAAATAGATATTACTAGTAAACAATGGCGACATTTTATAGATAGGAGATAGGAAATGAGGTTAAAGGTCGATTTTTTAGTGAAGATAAGTGAGTAAAAAGAACAAAAATATCCAAAAAATTCACCGGAATAATTTATATATTAAACTATTACCTAATTTGGCACATAAAACAGGTTATAAAACTCCTCATAAAGCTTGTAAATATTCCTTTTTCGCTGGTTAAAAACCGATCACACGATATCACTTATGCAAAATAGTTTTGATATTTTTTTAAATATTCATAAATCAAAATCTTTATCAGATCAATTAATTTAAAAAATGGGGATGTTATGTACACATACGTACCTTTAAATACAGTATATATATATTATATGTATCAGGAAAGTGATATTTTCTCATCACAGGTCGATGCCAATATATCCCCTCCGAAGGGTTACATCTACCATGCACATAATTATCCTGATACCAAACGTGATGACCTCACATCACGCACACACTTCTAATTAATTCTAGACAGGTGGAGGGATGTATATAAGTCCGGGTCACGTGTAGTTTACGTCAGCAGAATTATTATTATACGTTTTTCTTATGGTTTTTTTTTCTGATACTGTTAAGTGTCACCAGAAGTTTTAGAAGAGGGAGGTACCACCCCATTGTGAGGTCGATCAGACAAGAGTGAGGCTGTAGAGGGTCTTTAACCTCAGACTCCTCCCCAATTTCTACGGGACCGAGCAGATAAATGGTCGTAATTAAAGTAAGCACTTTCTTATTGAGTGTCTTGCTTGAATCGTTTAAGGTGTGGGAAGATGTCCTCTTTATAACGACTGCATTCCTTATTTTAAGTTGATTTTTCTATATACAGAGAGTTATTTCGAAGGTCGTTCGAGTATTTGAAATCTTATTCTTGGTTTAATATATATTCTATGTTATTTAGGGGTTTTCTAGTACTGTATATAATGAGGCGCGTCGCGTCGCTTCGCGCGACGTTAATTCCATAATTTCTTTGTTTTCTAATTCTTTAAACGGCTAATAAATATTTTTAAAACAGTTGAATTTATAATATTGTAAGGTTTATACGTTTTAAATTATAGTAATAGCTATTTTTTAATCGTTTTAATTATTCCGGGCGCACGTAGGCGCGTAAAGTCACGTCGCGCCCATAAAATTAATTCGATATCTAATTTTATTACGTCAAATTCATAATGTTATTAAAAATTTAAACAGCTTAACTGTTAAGAGAGAGAATTTAATTAAAAAAGAAAATTAAAATGTATTTATCTTATCTATTCTCTCAACATATCAGCGCGGCGCGTATAGTCGCTTCGCTTCTCCCACATCAGCAATATAACACACCTGTCTTTTATAAATTTAAAATAAAAAATAATTAAATTTAAACATTTACGAACTTTCACTGTACCAAAAAACAGACAATTAAGTATTAAATGACAGTTTTTTACTAGATAATGAGAGAGGTGACGCGACGCTACGCAACGCGACGCGCGCCGTCGCGTCTAGTGACGAAGAACACTATTAAAGAATAATCACATATAGAATATATTATCTACCTGTTAAAAATCACTCTTATAAACTCCACCCTCCTTTGTATAGGTCAGAAATTTAGTAATTTAGCCGGTTTTAAGTAATTTATTATACTTAACTACTCAAATTTATCAATGCATTGTCTCTTATCTTCAAACAGTACGATTTCTTCAGAGATAGAAGATGTCGACGACAAGTTTCTAGTGATAAAAGGGTTAATTAGTGTCAAGATATGTTATTGGCAAACTTCCAGTGTAGATAATACATCCAAGGCGCTGGAGATTACAAAAAAAACCCTATCTACAAGCAGTTTATTCATTAATTTTTGTGCCTTTAACTGAAGAATATAACAAATTTATAAGTTTAAAATACATCTAGAAGGTGCTAAAGAGTCGTATGACGTAACTCTTAAACACCCCTCCGATTCTAGAGTCCGATTCTACACTCTAACATTCCTCATGTTGACGTTAGAAACACATGTCATCCCAATTCTACTATCCAAGCCCTTCGTTTTCCATGTGAAAGGGCCTAAAAGTAAAGGCTCTAGATTCTAGGCCTTTTAACTTCTCTCAAGGGTCACGTCTAGTCTAGAAGATGTTAAAGGGTCATACTTATGACCTTCCCTGATGTTATAGGGTCTAAATGTTAGAATTAGACACTGTAATTAGGCCCTTTAACACCCCCTCTGAATGTTAGACGAGGTGTCAAAGGGTCTAGAAGTCACGTGCCACTTTCTAGCGAATTAATGTTAATTCATTAATCACGAATACTTTAAATAACCGGTAAGAAAATATGTTTATAAGTTGAATAACCTTATTCATAGAGGGATGGAATTCCAGTGACGAGAGGACGAAATAGAGCCGCGTAACGGATTTACTTTCATCGAACCGACAAGAGAGTAGAATCGAGGGAGGGTTGTGTCCTTCGTTACGTCACTTCCTATTTGACGTTGATGAGAAAATTGTTCAGACACGTTAGGAATGCTTCAAAGACGATTTGGCTTAGACTGCCTGACGGAATTCGCACATGTTTTCGATAAGCTAGTGTTTATGTTAATATTTCACACGGGAATAATTATTATACGCCACATATTGTCAAGGTTACTGTTAAATTTTAGACTTTACACGCGTTTTTTTCAACATAAGAGAAAAAGATAATGAATGGAGGACTTATCTAGGACTCGTAACAAATTACCCTTTATGTATGCAAAGGAGAAACCTAGTTAGAGCTCCCCAAATTTTTAAAAATTAGAACACCCATATAGGTATATGAACACTTGTTACGTCACTTAATTCTTTTTCTTATTATTTAACACACTATAGGAGGAGTGACGTAACACAAAGCGCTCTTCACACGTGTTTAAAACTCCACTCCAGCAGCTAAATTATATATAATTTGTATACGTAAATACAACAATAGACTTAAAGGCGTCTACTTTAATGAATTAGGTGACATTTTTTTTTTTTAAATCCACATCCTATAAAAGGTGCTAACATTTAAGAGAAACCAGTTTAATCCGTCTGAATACAAGTCTCGAAAGCGCTTACCCCGACAAAAAAGAGCAGGGACGGAGGGGGGGAGGAGAAACGATCTTACAAACTTCTATTCTTCACCCCTAAGATAAATTCCACTCCGTTGCTTTCAATCTTAAGTTTGCTGAAAGGCAAGTGCCCCACAGAGAAACCCCTGGGAGTAGGAAGAGCAAGAATACATTTGGCTAGAAGACCCTAACTAGAATACATGCACTGAATACGAAAACAGACCACCGTGACGACGTACATTGTGAAACCGACTGTAACCGCTAATCACGTGCAATTGTAACGATCTCTCTCCCCCCTCCAAGCGAGGGGGATGCCTTTTTTTTTAAAGTTATTAAAAATGATCACTCATTCTTCTCTATCTGATTTCCCACATATAGAATTACTTCTCTTAATTTATATGTTACGTGACGTTTAAGAGGGTCCGAGTTAAGTTAAGAAAGGGAGGACTTACCTTAATCGAACGCTTAACGTATCGCTTCCTAACTGGGATTGTGAACTATGACGCAAGTTCGAGAGGCACCGAGTTGATAGCAGTCATGACAACCAATGCTAGCAAATGAGTTAAGATAAGGTCACAGTGCAGTATACTTCGATCACGTGATGCGTTACATGGGATTGATGCCTAATTAACTTCTCTTATTTCTCGGTATCGCCTCTTACGTGGTTTTTTTACGTATATTTTCGTCTATTATCCGCACTAATTGGGCTTAGTTACGCGCGCTTTTTAAGCTTAAAATACACAATAAATGTATTATTTACTAGTTCATTCGATTGAATTTTAAAGCAATTTTTTTATTTTCTTATATTACTATATTTTTATTATTTTACGCGTGTAATTAAGTTTTGCTGTATAGGTGCGCTTCGCGTCGCGTTGCATGGAGAGTGAAATTCTCCATGCGACGCGACGCGAAGAAAATCCTAAGAATTGATTTTTATCTATTATGTACGTGTTTTTAAAACAATAATTTATTTTGAATTGATTCGATTTGTATATAATTTTTTAAGTTTTAAATTGTTTTGTTGCATTTTTAAATTAGGTTACTATCGTCGAAAATGCATGGCGTAGCGTTTGCACGTACTCCACGCGAAGAGATTTCTATTTATTATATATAAATATTAAGCTGTATAAAATTCCAATTTTTTAAATTGACAAATAATATTTTAAAGTGCAATTTAACAACAATAAAAATGTAGATAAACTATATAAATTTAAGTAAAAAGGCTCAGTGCGCGCGAGTCAACGCGACGCGACACGCGCTAGGAGGACTATACACCACAAATTATTCCCCCTTTATTTAAATATTTATCCATCAGAAATATTTTAATATAATCCCAATTAATTAAAACTTTATAATCATAATTTTGATCAAAATTAGCGTTAGTTAAACATAATTAAAAACTCAAAAACGTCCATTTTTTCTCCTCTTAAACACACTCAAGAATACCTCTCATATTAAGCGGTTTAATTACATAAAAAGCAGTAAAAAAATGCGTTTTAAAGGGGTCAAAATTATAGAATGGAGCCTTCTAGAGCGATCAAAACATTAGAAAACAGCAGATAATATAATTACGGAGAGGAAGAGGAGGAAAAAAACTCGACACGCAACATCCAGTGACAGACTTAATAACGATAACTAATCATTGTCAACATTAATTTATGTCGTTCAAACGATAAAAAAAATGACTTAATATACAATTTATAGGATTTTATAGGGTTTAACTATTAAAAAAATGATATTTTAGGGTGGTGAATCGGACCCACAAAACTCATAAAATCGTCACTTAAGTAACGAGTAACGTCCATTGTAAAAAAAAAAAAAAAACTTCATTATCATACAGAACGTCTAGTTGCCTTAGGAACGTAACAGAAAACGTTTAGTTGTGTGTAAAAAACGTGGGTTACGTTTTAATGCCCACTGTAATATGCTCGAGAGATCAATTAGTATGGTTAACATTTACTCGTAACTCATTAATATTAACCAGATACTTCATAAAATGGCGCTCTTTCTTGACACAAATCAACTGAAGTTATGATAGATTGGGTGATTTTAATTGAAGACTTTTGCTAGATTTCTACTTCGTTACGACGTCTTTAGTATATATACCGCTAGTGTGACGTTTGCTTACGTGTTTGTGGGGAAGACGTGTCGATTTAATGGGTGATACTTTTTGTTTTTTGTTTGCTAATATGACGCTTAATAGTTACGTTAAAGGCGGTATACCGAGTGGAACATTCCACATTGAGTGGTTTTAATGAGGAATTCTGATAGATTTCTACCTCGTTGATTCTACTACGTAACGTTTAGAGGCGGATATATCGAGGGATTTCTAATCTAAGTCTTCATTAAAATCACCTTCTCCCCCGATATATTCCCGTTTATAGTAACTAAACATTATACAGATTCCTAACTTGTTGCTCCTGCTATGTGACATTTAGTTACTATAAACGGGGATATATCGGGGGAGACATTCCAGATTGAATAAGACAGATTTCTACCTTGTTGCTCCCGCTATGTGACGTTTATTTACCGTAAAGGGGATAGATACATCGGGGGAGAGATTCCAAATTAGTCGATCTTAACGAAGTCTTTCGCTATATTTCTACCTCGCTACTCCCGCATATAACGTGTCGTTAGTATAGTAGACACGTTATTAATTGAAACATTCCGGATTGAATGATTTTTAATGAAAACTTTTACTAAATTTCCACCTCGTTAACCTGTCTTAGTGTGACATTTACAATAGCAGAGACATAGTAAGGGGGGAGGTATATCGACCGAAGCATTCCTGATCAGATTAAAAATTCGAAAGGAAACAGACGGCGCCGAGTACAACAGGAAAACAAACTTCAATCAGACATTCGTAGTGTTATCATTTGTAACTCAACCAGTTATTTTGCAAGGATGCAAATTACAAGGGTGACTTTCCGAACTTGGTGTCCCCTTTTTTAAACGTGCGAATGGATATTTTTGCCCATTTCTAAGAAATTACACATTTGTCGGATGCTTGTGACGTTAGAAAATGTGCTTAGCTTCTGATTCGCTTCCCTTCTATATAATTATTCGGGGTATGCAAGAGTTACTCCTTTATTATTAAATTTAAAAATTTAAATAAATCGGCGTATATAATAGACTACGCTACAAAGTCTATAAGATATTATAGAAAAATTCNTAGAAAAAAATAAAAGAAGAATTTACGAAATCTTCATAATAAATTTTTTAGAAAACCAATACTAAAAATAGAAAAATTGATAATAAAATTCTAAAAATATCGCTCAAAAATCCTCAAACAACGAATTTTTTTTATTCAAAGAAAATCGGTAACTTAATATTGAATGTAAAGAAGTTTCTTCGTAGAATACTTAGCAAAAAATTCGGCATGAACTCCAGTTAAAGTATTGTAGACTTAAAGGTCAAAATATCGACTTCCTTAAATAAGTATCGGTATTTTGTGACCAATAAATTATTGTTATTAGGGTCCAAAGTTTCCTTAACTTTACGAGATCGTAAAAAATGTACAGGGGGAGGAAGAAAGAGAGCGAGAGATGAGGAGGAGGGCAATTACAATATAGTAATTAACGTCACAGAACTTTTACAATTCTCTAATTATGTACAAGAATACGTTGACAAAGAGGGCAATATCTCCTCGGGAACATTCCCAAGAACACAAATTGTTACTCGGTCACAATGGTGACAGAGTGGGGTGGGTGGCCTTTCACCCCGCCCGGTCGGGCTGGAGATATACAACGAGAGATTTCTCGTTTTTAAAATGGTAGAAAATCGTATTATCTATTTAAATATACGACGAAATTCTATATCTAGAAAGTCTCCTGTGGCTTCCAGACCACGCTCGAAATTCGATCTCTTGTTAAAGATTCGTGATAATTTTTTGGATTGTCGCATTATCGGCGGTTCCTCGAGGAAAAAATCTGTGTAATTCTATACTTAACTAATCAAGTTTTATGCTGTAAATTATACGGCAGCATCGCTAGAGATGAGGATGAAGAGGAGGAGTTATAAAGGAATTTTCCCCAATTGAAACAGGTGAGGGAGTGAAACGAGGTGGAAAAATCGCTAAATTCTACTTCTCGATACGATTTTTATAGCCGGAAAATAAATAAAAATGGCTGAAATTTTTCTTAATCTCCCTTTATGAACGTCGTGTGTCCCACCTGGACTTCTGCAAACTGTCATTCTTTGCTACATACCGCGTGTTTACATTAGCTCTACCGAACATGATCTCCCCTACGGATAACGATACCCTACACTGCGTAAACTATTATAAAAATATCAAAAGCCATGCAGACAATCGGTAGTTGTTTCGGTGTATCGCTTACAAAATACTTCAGCCTACAGCAATCTGTTGAAAGTTAACCTTGATGGCACCCTTTCGCAATCCAGTCTGCGACTTTTGATTTATTTTAGTAAAAAATCTGCTTCTGTAGCCTAAATATAATTATGCAAATTTAGATTTTCGGCTATAGATTAAGATCGAATCACGCGATTTAACGGTTATTAACAGTAAGCGGTCCTCTCACCAGACGTATTCTTCCCTTCTAACTACGCATTATAAATATTTTACTATTTCTAAGGGTAATAATATTTTTTTATTTTATTTTTTAGTAAAAAAAATTCTATATTTAATTATGCATTACGTAAATAGTCTGTTCGCTCTAGAAAATACTTCGTTGTCATAGTAACAGAACTAGACCATTTTCGAAATGGGTAAAGTAATAAGTTTATTTCTTAGGAAAGTGGACCGAATAATTTAAAATTTAAAAAAATAATAATTTCATACATTTTATCATATTTTTATATATAAATATTCGTAATAATATTTACACTTCAATACACAATTAAATTTTATTTTTTATGTTTATTAGTTTTAATAATCAGATCTCTATGGAATCTTTAAGGTATATTCTTATAGCGAACGGACTATATTCAGGCGGAAACGTAATAAACATCATAAATATTAACTGAATTGATTTAAAATTTTTAGAAATGTCAGAAAAAGAAGCCATATTACGTCAGGAAGACCTACACTCGACTTATTTTCTCTTAAATGCTCATCCAAAAAAACCAGCTTAACCTTAAAGATAAGAGCAGGAACTTTATCAATAAAAGCAAAAAAAATACCCAAAACTTTTCTTAGAAATTTTTAACTTTGACGTTGAAAATCTGATTATGGTAGACACAGCATGAGCTCTTTCATGGCATCAAAGGAGTAGACAACCTGAATCATACATAAAGTTATTCATCAAGTGACAGCGCATTTAATTACAGCATTTTAAAATAAATTAATCCTATTTTATTGTATTAAAAAGCTAATTTTTATTAAAATAGAAATTTATAAAGATTAAAGAAGCGATTAATAAAGACCGCGCCGTTTTGTTTAGCTTTTTTTTGGAAGGGCATCGCGTTACATTCAGTGAATTTTTCTCCCTCTTTGTAACGTTCTTCGTGTTTTGTATAACAAATTTATCACGTTCGACTCTAAAAACATTCACTTTGTTAATTCTATCACCTCCTAAAGCTTTAATTCAACTTCTTAGAAAGCATCCTCATACCCAAGAGTTTAACTTCTCTTATTACAATCCTTCGCCACACCCAAGGCTGATTTATTTTCTCTTTGTTTCTTATGAATCACCTTTAATACATTGTTGCTGTCAGTGTTAATACTCTAACAAAGCAACCAGGTACCCATAAATTCTAAAAAAATGATATTGAATAAAGCTACTTAATGTTCATTAAAAGTCGTCAGGAAAGTCTTTAAGAATTAATTCATCATCTTTAATTGCATCATTAAAACTTTAATACAAGGCACTAAACATCTTTAAGCTTCTTGAGATGAATTTTCAACGTGGGGTTGATGAAATATCATCCCAAAACACTAATTCTAAGGGGGTGATAAGAATGCGGAGTACGAGAGATGTAGAGGGATGTTTTTTTGCAGTGTAGGTAGCTTTATACTGAGATTACTAGCAATTCTATCTGGTTTTAAATTTAAATTATCCTACTCCTTTACCACCCACAAAACATTATAACAATACAGAAGAATCTAATGAAACTCACCTTAGTTTATATTAAGTGTGGTCGTGATACACGAGCTACAAAAAACGTGGTTTGTTATATACGAAACTATTTTAATTGCCCCGCATTCGAAGGTGTATCAGACCTTCTAAAAAATGTATATATTTTTTATTTAGACTTCTAAAAATAGTAAATTGTAATTTAGAAAGGAAAAAACCTTCAAAGAAGTGACAAGTTTTGACTTACCATTAGAGCAGTGAAGGGGGACTAGTCAAGTTTCAAAAGGCAGTAAGACAAAGTGTAGCAAACAGAATAATCTGTTTGAAGAGATATCCTTGGCGCCAACACTCTTTACAATGTCTTAAAAGTGTTCCAGAAAAATAAACTGTAGCGAACTTTGTCATTTTATTTTTTATTTTTATTTTTTTATTTCTTAATCGTTTTTAATCTTTGTTCTCTATATAAAAATCCAATTGCCTATAGATAACGCTGTAAAGATTTTTTATAAAATTGGATTTTCAATGCTAACTTATACATTAAATTTCCTGCATCTGGACAAAGGAATTGTCAGGGAATATTTCACTCTAAGGGCGTATCTCTAGTGTTGTTCTATAGCTTCGCCTCTTAAGAACAGGAAAAAATAATCGATTATTCACTAGAAAATTAAATAATCCCCACTTACATAATAAAGAATAGCTTATATACTTTGATTTTGGACATGTATGTAAGGCAAATTGTCAGGGAATATTTCACTCGATGGGGGTATTTCTAGTATCATTCTATTTCTCCTCTAGTAAACAATAGCTTTAAGAGCAGGAGAAAAGTTATCAATCCCTCACAGGGAAATGAAAGAATATTTACAGAGGGGTTCCTCCACTTCCTGGTTTGGTTGTTTATCACAGAATCTGGGTAATATCTGGACAAACAGCTATTAAACTGCAACTGCTACGTGAGCGCTTGACAAATGGCTTCTGTTGTTTTTCTCTTCATTATAAACAGTAACTAACGGAATTTACCATTTAAAAAAAAATGACAATTTGACATAATAATCAAAAAAACACGCTTCTATCAAGATCCTTAAATAGATATTACTAGTAAACAATGGCGACATTTTATAGATAGGAGATAGGAAATGAGGTTAAAGGTCGATTTTTTAGTGAAGATAAGTGAGTAAAAAGAACAAAAATATCCAAAAAATTCACCGGAATAATTTATATATTAAACTATTACCTAATTTGGCACATAAAACAGGTTATAAAACTCCTCATAAAGCTTGTAAATATTCCTTTTTCGCTGGTTAAAAACCGATCACACGATATCACTTATGCAAAATAGTTTTGATATTTTTTTAAATATTCATAAATCAAAATCTTTATCAGATCAATTAATTTAAAAAATGGGGATGTTATGTACACATACGTACCTTTAAATACAGTATATATATATTATATGTATCAGGAAAGTGATATTTTCTCATCACAGGTCGATGCCAATATATCCCCTCCGAAGGGTTACATCTACCATGCACATAATTATCCTGATACCAAACGTGATGACCTCACATCACGCACACACTTCTAATTAATTCTAGACAGGTGGAGGGATGTATATAAGTCCGGGTCACGTGTAGTTTACGTCAGCAGAATTATTATTATACGTTTTTCTTATGGTTTTTTTTTCTGATACTGTTAAGTGTCACCAGAAGTTTTAGAAGAGGGAGGTACCACCCCATTGTGAGGTCGATCAGACAAGAGTGAGGCTGTAGAGGGTCTTTAACCTCAGACTCCTCCCCAATTTCTACGGGACCGAGCAGATAAATGGTCGTAATTAAAGTAAGCACTTTCTTATTGAGTGTCTTGCTTGAATCGTTTAAGGTGTGGGAAGATGTCCTCTTTATAACGACTGCATTCCTTATTTTAAGTTGATTTTTCTATATACAGAGAGTTATTTCGAAGGTCGTTCGAGTATTTGAAATCTTATTCTTGGTTTAATATATATTCTATGTTATTTAGGGGTTTTCTAGTACTGTATATAATGAGGCGCGTCGCGTCGCTTCGCGCGACGTTAATTCCATAATTTCTTTGTTTTCTAATTCTTTAAACGGCTAATAAATATTTTTAAAACAGTTGAATTTATAATATTGTAAGGTTTATACGTTTTAAATTATAGTAATAGCTATTTTTTAATCGTTTTAATTATTCCGGGCGCACGTAGGCGCGTAAAGTCACGTCGCGCCCATAAAATTAATTCGATATCTAATTTTATTACGTCAAATTCATAATGTTATTAAAAATTTAAACAGCTTAACTGTTAAGAGAGAGAATTTAATTAAAAAAGAAAATTAAAATGTATTTATCTTATCTATTCTCTCAACATATCAGCGCGGCGCGTATAGTCGCTTCGCTTCTCCCACATCAGCAATATAACACACCTGTCTTTTATAAATTTAAAATAAAAAATAATTAAATTTAAACATTTACGAACTTTCACTGTACCAAAAAACAGACAATTAAGTATTAAATGACAGTTTTTTACTAGATAATGAGAGAGGTGACGCGACGCTACGCAACGCGACGCGCGCCGTCGCGTCTAGTGACGAAGAACACTATTAAAGAATAATCACATATAGAATATATTATCTACCTGTTAAAAATCACTCTTATAAACTCCACCCTCCTTTGTATAGGTCAGAAATTTAGTAATTTAGCCGGTTTTGAGTAATTTATTATACTTAACTACTCAAATTTATCAATGCATTGTCTCTTATCTTCAAACAGTACGATTTCTTCAGAGATAGAAGATGTCGACGACAAGTTTCTAGTGATAAAAGGGTTAATTAGTGTCAAGATATGTTATTGGCAAACTTCCAGTGTAGATAATACATCCAAGGCGCTGGAGATTACAAAAAAAACCCTATCTACAAGCAGTTTATTCATTAATTTTTGTGCCTTTAACTGAAGAATATAACAAATTTATAAGTTTAAAATACATCTAGAAGGTGCTAAAGAGTCGTATGACGTAACTCTTAAACATCCCTCCGATTCTAGAGTCCGATTCTACACTCTAACATTCCTCATGTTGACGTTAGAAACACATGTCATCCCAATTCTACTATCCAAGCCCTTCGTTTTCCATGTGAAAGGGCCTAAAAGTAAAGGCTCTAGATTCTAGGCCTTTTAACTTCTCTCAAGGGTCACGTCTAGTCTAGAAGATGTTAAAGGGTCATACTTATGACCTTCCCTGATGTTATAGGGTCTAAATGTTAGAATTAGACACTGTAATTAGGCCCTTTAACACCCCCTCTGAATGTTAGACGAGGTGTCAAAGGGTCTAGAAGTCACGTGCCACTTTCTAGCGAATTAATGTTAATTCATTAATCACGAATACTTTAAATAACCGGTAAGAAAATATGTTTATAAGTTGAATAACCTTATTCATAGAGGGATGGAATTCCAGTGACGAGAGGACGAAATAGAGCCGCGTAACGGATTTACTTTCATCGAACCGACAAGAGAGTAGAATCGAGGGAGGGTTGTGTCCTTCGTTACGTCACTTCCTATTTGACGTTGATGAGAAAATTGTTCAGACACGTTAGGAATGCTTCAAAGACGATTTGGCTTAGACTGCCTGACGGAATTCGCACATGTTTTCGATAAGCTAGTGTTTATGTTAATATTTCACACGGGAATAATTATTATACGCCACATATTGTCAAGGTTACTGTTAAATTTTAGACTTTACACGCGTTTTTTTCAACATAAGAGAAAAAGATAATGAATGGAGGACTTATCTAGGACTCGTAACAAATTACCCTTTATGTATGCAAAGGAGAAACCTAGTTAGAGCTCCCCAAATTTTTAAAAATTAGAACACCCATATAGGTATATGAACACTTGTTACGTCACTTAATTCTTTTTCTTATTATTTAACACACTATAGGAGGAGTGACGTAACACAAAGTGCTCTTCACACGTGTTTAAAACTCCACTCCAGCAGCTAAATTATATATAATTTGTATACGTAAATACAACAATAGACTTAAAGGCGTCTACTTTAATGAATTAGGTGACATTTTTTTTTTTTAAATCCACATCCTATAAAAGGTGCTAACATTTAAGAGAAACCAGTTTAATCCGTCTGAATACAAGTCTCGAAAGCGCTTACCCCGACAAAAAAGAGCAGGGACGGAGGGGGGGAGGAGAAACGATCTTACAAACTTCTATTCTTCACCCCTAAGATAAATTCCACTCCGTTGCTTTCAATCTTAAGTTTGCTGAAAGGCAAGTGCCCCACAGAGAAACCCCTGGGAGTAGGAAGAGCAAGAATACATTTGGCTAGAAGACCCTAACTAGAATACATGCACTGAATACGAAAACAGACCACCGTGACGACGTACATTGTGAAACCGACTGTAACCGCTAATCACGTGCAATTGTAACGATCTCTCTCCCCCCTCCAAGCGAGGGGGATGCCTTTTTTTTTAAAGTTATTAAAAATGATCACTCATTCTTCTCTATCTGATTTCCCACATATAGAATTACTTCTCTTAATTTATATGTTACGTGACGTTTAAGAGGGTCCGAGTTAAGTTAAGAAAGGGAGGACTTACCTTAATCGAACGCTTAACGTATCGCTTCCTAACTGGGATTGTGAACTATGACGCAAGTTCGAGAGGCACCGAGTTGATAGCAGTCATGACAACCAATGCTAGCAAATGAGTTAAGATAAGGTCACAGTGCAGTATACTTCGATCACGTGATGCGTTACATGGGATTGATGCCTAATTAACTTCTCTTATTTCTCGGTATCGCCTCTTACGTGGTTTTTTTACGTATATTTTCGTCTATTATCCGCACTAATTGGGCTTAGTTACGCGCGCTTTTTAAGCTTAAAATACACAATAAATGTATTATTTACTAGTTCATTCGATTGAATTTTAAAGCAATTTTTTTATTTTCTTATATTACTATATTTTTATTATTTTACGCGTGTAATTAAGTTTTGCTGTATAGGTGCGCTTCGCGTCGCGTTGCATGGAGAGTGAAATTCTCCATGCGACGCGACGCGAAGAAAATCCTAAGAATTGATTTTTATCTATTATGTACGTGTTTTTAAAACAATAATTTATTTTGAATTGATTCGATTTGTATATAATTTTTTAAGTTTTAAATTGTTTTGTTGCATTTTTAAATTAGGTTACTATCGTCGAAAATGCATGGCGTAGCGTTTGCACGTACTCCACGCGAAGAGATTTCTATTTATTATATATAAATATTAAGCTGTATAAAATTCCAATTTTTTAAATTGACAAATAATATTTTAAAGTGCAATTTAACAACAATAAAAATGTAGATAAACTATATAAATTTAAGTAAAAAGGCTCAGTGCGCGCGAGTCAACGCGACGCGACACGCGCTAGGAGGACTATACACCACAAATTATTCCCCCTTTATTTAAATATTTATCCATCAGAAATATTTTAATATAATCCCAATTAATTAAAACTTTATAATCATAATTTTGATCAAAATTAGCGTTAGTTAAACATAATTAAAAACTCAAAAACGTCCATTTTTTCTCCTCTTAAACACACTCAAGAATACCTCTCATATTAAGCGGTTTAATTACATAAAAAGCAGTAAAAAAATGCGTTTTAAAGGGGTCAAAATTATAGAATGGAGCCTTCTAGAGCGATCAAAACATTAGAAAACAGCAGATAATATAATTACGGAGAGAAAGAGGAGGAAAAAAACTCGACACGCAACATCCAGTGACAGACTTAATAACGATAACTAATCATTGTCAACATTAATTTATGTCGTTCAAACGATAAAAAAAATGACTTAATATACAATTTATAGGATTTTATAGGGTTTAACTATTAAAAAAATGATATTTTAGGGTGGTGAATCGGACCCACAAAACTCATAAAATCGTCACTTAAGTAACGAGTAACGTCCATTGTAAAAAAAAAAAAAAACTTCATTATCATACAGAACGTCTAGTTGCCTTAGGAACGTAACAGAAAACGTTTAGTTGTGTGTAAAAAACGTGGGTTACGTTTTAATGCCCACTGTAATATGCTCGAGAGATCAATTAGTATGGTTAACATTTACTCGTAACTCATTAATATTAACCAGATACTTCATAAAATGGCGCTCTTTCTTGACACAAATCAACTGAAGTTATGATAGATTGGGTGATTTTAATTGAAGACTTTTGCTAGATTTCTACTTCGTTACGACGTCTTTAGTATATATACCGCTAGTGTGACGTTTGCTTACGTGTTTGTGGGGAAGACGTGTCGATTTAATGGGTGATACTTTTTGTTTTTTGTTTGCTAATATGACGCTTAATAGTTACGTTAAAGGCGGTATACCGAGTGGAACATTCCACATTGAGTGGTTTTAATGAGGAATTCTGATAGATTTCTACCTCGTTGATTCTACTACGTAACGTTTAGAGGCGGATATATCGAGGGATTTCTAATCTAAGTCTTCATTAAAATCACCTTCTCCCCCGATATATTCCCGTTTATAGTAACTAAACATTATACAGATTCCTAACTTGTTGCTCCTGCTATGTGACATTTAGTTACTATAAACGGGGATATATCGGGGGAGACATTCCAGATTGAATAAGACAGATTTCTACCTTGTTGCTCCCGCTATGTGACGTTTATTTACCGTAAAGGGGATAGATACATCGGGGGAGAGATTCCAAATTAGTCGATCTTAACGAAGTCTTTCGCTATATTTCTACCTCGCTACTCCCGCATATAACGTGTCGTTAGTATAGTAGACACGTTATTAATTGAAACATTCCGGATTGAATGATTTTTAATGAAAACTTTTACTAAATTTCCACCTCGTTAACCTGTCTTAGTGTGACATTTACAATAGCAGAGACATAGTAAGGGGGGAGGTATATCGACCGAAGCATTCCTGATCAGATTAAAAATTCGAAAGGAAACAGACGGCGCCGAGTACAACAGGAAAACAAACTTCAATCAGACATTCGTAGTGTTATCATTTGTAACTCAACCAGTTATTTTGCAAGGATGCAAATTACAAGGGTGACTTTCCGAACTTGGTGTCCCCTTTTTTAAACGTGCGAATGGATATTTTTGCCCATTTCTAAGAAATTACACATTTGTCGGATGCTTGTGACGTTAGAAAATGTGCTTAGCTTCTGATTCGCTTCCCTTCTATATAATTATTCGGGGTATGCAAGAGTTACTCCTTTATTATTAAATTTAAAAATTTAAATAAATCGGCGTATATAATAGACTACGCTACAAAGTCTATAAGATATTATAGAAAAATTCTGTTTTTATTCTAGTCTTTTTTTTCCTTATTATTTATCTTAATTCTCACGTTTAATTACCGTTCGTGAGTATTCATTGGCGCTGTGTGGGGTGGCTTTATATCGAAATTTCGTAAAAAAAACTATTTTAGAGCCCTTAAACTTATATAAAACGTATAAAAATAATTAAATTAATTTTTACCCCCCCAAAAAAATCGAAATTATGCTTAAAAATTCAATTGAAATTCCTCACTCCAACGGTGATTTTTAAAACAAATATTTTAATTTTTAATTAATTTAATCGAAGATTTAAAATTAATTAAGATAGATAAAACAGGTTTTTAATTATATTTAACTTCTAATTATTTTAATTTTTATAAAAATTCCTAAAATTTCTTTTTTTTAAAGGGCGATCTCCGAAGAGTATTCATGCTACACGTGTACGAGGAAAATCGTAAAAAAAAAACTTAATTGTCTGCTATGATTCTAAAGATAATATGATGAAACTTCTTCCCTAGATTTAGATATTTATCTAAGGAAGAAAATTGGAATATAAAAATGGAGTTTGATTAGATACGTAAGCTTAGGGGTTACCATATTAAAGCTATGGAGGTGAACTTCTTACCGAAGCTAGTTATAAAAATAATGAACGAAGTCCTTTGAAAGTACACGAGGCGTACAAAAGGGGAGTGAAAAAAACCTTTAGATGTGATTAGCATATGAAATGATAGCGATAAGAAAAGAATGGATGAGTGTTTCGTGTCTTTAGGCCCTCTTCTATGATGTTAAAGAGTTGCGACGTGGATCCTGTGAGCGAATAATTAGGAACCGATGCTATTTCTGTTAGCGAAAGTTGGGCTATTTTATAATTATCCCGTTAAAGAATAGACGAGATTGCTATTTAGTTGTTTTGGTTTAGTTTTTGGGGTTTTTCTGGTGGTGTTTTTGTGTGGCGCGCGTCGCGTCGCGTCGAGTCGCGGCGTGTGTTTTGTTTTATAAACGGTTATTTTATCTGAAAATTGAGCATGTAAAGGAAAGATATTATAAAAAATATATCTGAAAGATAATTCTCAAGTGTTTACCTTTTAATATAATAAACAATGCTAGTTGGTACTTTAAAATAATGAAGTATAGGCGACGGGGTGCGCTTCGCGTCGCGTTGCATGGAGAGTGAAATTCTCCATGCGACGCGACGCGAAGAAAATCCTAAGAATTGATTTTTATCTATTATGTACGTGTTTTTAAAACAATAATTTATTTTGAATTGATTCGATTTGTATATAATTTTTTAAGTTTTAAATTGTTTTGTTGCATTTTTAAATTAGGTTACTATCGTCGAAAATGCATGGCGTAGCGTTTGCACGTACTCCACGCGAAGAGATTTCTATTTATTATATATAAATATTAAGCTGTATAAAATTCCAATTTTTTAAATTGACAAATAATATTTTNTATAAAAGTTAACTTAAATCGAAATTCAGACGATGCAATCGTATATGAATCATCTAATTGTATTTTGAAATATGACGTCACAGTTAAACAATTTATATATCAATAGAGATTACTTTTCAGAATGAGTGACGTCACGAAATTGTATTCCGTAATGATTTAAAATAGAAGATAATGACTTTAAATGCGTTTAAATTCTTAAATAAACAATTTTGTAACGATTATAGATTACTGTAAAGTAAAAAATTGTAAATATGTCCTCCGAGAAATAATTTATTCATAAGTGATCTTGACGATTTTTTTTCTTGTGTGTTTATCTGTCCTCGAACTTTCTCAAAAATTTTCAGGAATTTTAACGAACTTTTTTCTCTTAATTTTATATTAAATTTTCAACTTTTTTCCGTGGAAAAAGAATTCACCTTTCACGGAAATTATATGAGAAATTTTGTATCCATATGCCTGTTTGTTTGTCCTTTCGTTTATCCATTCGGCTATTTGTGCTCTAAATTTCTTGGCATCTAATTAATGATATTGATATCAAACTGTATCATTGTTCTCTGTTGTGTATTTATATCAGTGGCGTGCCGTCATTAGAAGCGGTGGACGCGCCGCTTCCCTTGTATATTCTAAAAAGTAAATACATATTGATTTTAATTATATGAAAATAATCGCACAATATTTTATTATAACCGCATTGTGTATCTTATTACAAATTTTTATACTACACGTGAAAAAAAATAAGATTGCTATTTATATTCGAATATTAGTGGCAGAGTGGAATCTCTGTATTGTCAGATTCCAAAAAGCCAGATTTGCGCACGCACTTTACAGAGCATCAACCTCACCCGGTTTAGCCGGTGGAAGCCTACGACCTTGGGTTGATGCTTACACATATAGCGCTTCCAATTCTATCCGGGACCACCGGGCTGTTAGCCGCCCTCGCCCGATTACAGGAATCACGAGTAGATTTATAACTTAACCTAACCGATAAGAATTTACTGGTATGTTTTTACAATAGTTCTGTATAGTTGACGGAAGTTTAAAAAATCCATTAAAATATTTGATATATTTATTCCGCTCTCCGATTTTATATTACTCGCGGATTTCAATGTTAAACCGGTGATATTACGATTTCGTACGTCCCATCTTTAAGGGGATGTAGAAAAAAACGTGTACAATTCTCGTATAATGTTAAAAAATTAACCGTTACTTTGACAGCGTCATTTACAACTCAATTTAATGAATGAGAGAGATGTACCAGGTACAGAAAAAGCTCTAGAATTTATTTTCCTTAAATTTACGATTTATGTATCCTTTTGTCATAAAAATTTGTCTTTCCACTTTTTCCCGAGACTACAAATATTCGAGTACGAAGTAACCGGTTTCGACTTATTTCTACTTAAGAAGTAGTTAAATAATTAAGCGATTAGGGAATTGGAGACGTAAACAAAACCCTGATGAGAAAGCCGGAATATTACTTAAACAAAAGCTTAACCGAACCAATCTATAGCCGAGTACAGTGGGGACTGATTTCTTCCAAATACTGTATTAGATGTAATAAAGACAGAAATTTTTCCAGTTCGA
>NW_019386102.1:69046-104850 GCF_000671375.1 Centruroides sculpturatus
TTTTTTTAATTGATTGATGATTGATTCAATCAACTAATTTGTTGATTGTATTAACTTGATTCTTTAGATATTGAAAATTAAATAAATAACATTATGCTAATTTAAGCGTACAGAAACGTTGCTGTTGTTCCAGCAAAGATCTTATTTTCACTTTACCGAGTGCCTTGTAGGTAATGTGCAGATTACCTGGATAATCTGAACATTACCTAGGTAATTTGAGAAATGGAACAATTTTAGCAACTTTAACGGATCACCCTAGTTAATCCGCAGATTAGCTAGGTAATGCGCACATTAACGGATTTCGAGCTTTAGCGGTAACATATATATATATTACACATATAAATGTACATATTTATATATATTATATATATAACTGTATATAAATAAAATATGAACATGTATTAATATTTATATAAATTATTTAATATAAAATTTATAAATTTTTACAATAAATTTCCTCCGCTAGACGATGTTAGATGGCCGCCATCGTCGTTATTTGTTTTTGTCACATGTTGAGGACATGTGCTAAGATTTATCGTTAACCATGTCGGAAACTGATTGCAGTCTGATAGACTTGTTGGCGTTACAATTGACCGAAGTAGACATGTTAATCAGCATGTATCCGAGCAGAGATGAATTTAAATTAGACGATCTGTCTGTAATCGATGAAATCAAATCGTTTATCGATGGAAAAACTGACATTCTACCACCGAGAATGGACTTTACTCTTCATCTTAATATAGGAGAGGTACGTTGTAACATATTATATAATTCCATTAAGCAATTAATAATTTATATATTGTGATTATACATAATTACATAAATTCAGGCATAGGTTTTGACATTTTTGTAACAATATGCCACATTTTGAACCTGAGCTTTGAAGAATATAAGCATAAATTTAAAGCATATAGTTACTAGTTACTACTTAGTTACTATGACCACTATGACTAATGAACAGGCTTATTACATACCCAGCCTATTTAATTAACTTAACCAAAATGCATTTCAGTCTTATTGGCCCTTATCAATTGGATGACATAAATGAAACAGAATATGGTGACAATAATTGCCAACATTATGGTATACATTAATAGTACAATTATTACAAATTATTTTATATACCTTGTTAATAGGATTCTAAATTATCACTAGGACAGTAACACAACAATACTAAACAAGTCAAGTAAAAACCTTGTGAATAGTCTTTTTGTTTTTATGGTTGTAGTAATTTTCTATTCTTCTGTCTCTGCCATATTTGTTGGGTATACTGGTTCAATTATCTTTTCTTGATTTTTATTTTCATTTGGAATTATTTTTTGGGCACATTTTTCATCAGTTAACATAAAAACATCTGCTATTAGTTAACATGTGGTTGTTAGCTAACAGCAGATGTTTTTGAGTTAACCAATTGGAAACAAGCAGTAAAACTAGTGGTATAAACTTTAAAAATATGTTGCAGTATTATTGTATTCGAAGTGCTGATTAAACTAACTGTGTGAATCTAAATTAAAATCAAAACATGTATAAGATCATCCATAATCATAATGAAAAATGTGCCCAAAAATAATTCCAAATGAAAATAAAAATCAACAAAAGGTAATTGAACCAGCAAACCCAACAAATATGGCAGAGACAGAAGAATAGAAAATTACTACAACCATAAAGAAGACAGAAGGACTATTCACAACGTTTTTATTATATAATACAATTGAGTGATTAACTCATGAGAATACATCATGAATATTAGACAGATCTATATTTTAGGCTAGTTACAGAACGGACAAATTTGCTGATAAACCTAACAAAATTTTCATGTTTTAAAAATGCAAATCTCATCAGATCTTACAAAGACAATAATCTTTACATGTTGGCTCTTAGATTTCACCCAAATGAGATCACTTATGTGTAAAACAGTTTTTTACACATTTTTCAGATTTGCTATAATATGTCATTAGTCATGATTTAAAATTTTATTTCAAAACTAAGGTTAACAACAATCAAATTAACAGAATGATCAGATTGCTGAGGTAATAAAGGATTTATCCTACACTCCAGAAGAATTTGTCTTGAGTTCAGATCAGCTCAGAAATTTCTTTGGGTGAATTGATCTAGATATGTCAGACCTTGTTCCGAATCATCCAGCTTCTCTCTTTGTGAATCTAGTTGAATCCATACTGGTCGTGAGAAAAAGCCTTCTTAGTGTTTGCAGAGCAGAAAAAGCTAATGTTTCCAGAAAGATAATTTATATTTTAAAAAAGAAGTTAAATACTAATAATTTCGCACTGATACTTTTAAATGCAGTATATATTTTTTAATTATACTTTAATGTTTCAGTCTTTTTAACAACCTTCTTCAAAGAAGAGAAATAAATTCTAAATATAGAACTTGACTGTCAGTGTAGAACTTATTAACTCAATTTGAAAATTAATGCATTAGAACATAATTTCACAAATTCCAACCTGCCTGCTGAATGTTTATTATTCATATAAAATACAACAGACATTTGATATATACATTTGAATTTGTGAAATTATGTTCTAATGTGTTAATTTTCAAATTGAGGTAATAGGTTCTATACTGACAGACAAGTTCTATATTTAGAATGTATTTCTCTTCTTTGAAGAAGGTTGTTAAAAATGACCAAAAACATTAAAGTATAATTAAAAATGTACTGCATTTAAAGGTATCTCTGTGAAATCATTAGTATTATTGAAAGTGCAGATTTTTGAAGCAGTCAAAGAAGTGAACATTATAAGCAAGTAATTTATAATTGCAAATAAATTAAAATAGTTTTTATGCTGTTGATTTTAAAGAATTAAAAGCTATGGGCTTTTAATTCTTTCAGTAACACATCACACAAGGAGCATTTGTTGATATTGATTTTATTGGAGGAAATTTGTATTTACAATGAAAATAGTTAAAAAAGAATTGTCATAAAGAATATCTGTTACTTGATCTATTAATGGTTTTTTTTAATTTAATATTAAATGAATATTTGAAAATAATAAAGATTATCATTCTTTTAAATAAAGTTACCTGTTTATAAAATTTACTCTCTGTAATTATTAATCACGTGTCATGAATAAGTTATATAATTTTAAAATTTTTGACTTACAAGTTACTTTTAATGAAGAAATTTAATAAAAAAATCAATATCTAGTTTCATATTTATATCATGACAAATATGGTATATGCAATACAGGATAGTCCAAAAAGAATGCTATCATTTAAATTATTTTAATTATGTTAATTGTTACTTGAAAATGATTTAATATATTTCAAAACAGAAACACTCTTGAAGTTTTGTACTCATTCATTACAATCCCTCAATATGTGTTCCTTGTGTCACACGACACACACCCAGCCGATAGTCAATTTTTTTCTAAACTTACTGCAACATATTTGTTGTTACTTCTCCCAAAGCAGTTATAATCTGATTCTGCAGTTCCTGCAGATTCCTAGGCAATGGTGGCATATAGACTATGTATTTTACATAGCCCCACTAGAAGAAATTTCAGGTGTCAGGTCCAGGGATCTGGGTGGCAGCAGAGCAATGTCATTTTGCTCATGCCATTGATCCATTGCTGAGGAAGCACACAATTTAAAACTGTTTGAATACACATTGTTGATGGAACTTGGTGAATTTTTCTATGTTTTGAAATATATTAAATCATTTTCAGGTAATAATTAACATAATTACAATTATTTAAAATGGTAGTATTCTTTTTGGAAGATCTTGTATAACACATGAATTGATGGCATAATTACTTTTTATCTTCAAAATATATATGTATATATATATATATACAAATGCTGCTTTCTGGAACAAAAATTTATTTATTAACACTTTTGAGTGCCTTTGTACTGTATCTATCATCCAGGTTCAAAAATGTTTGAAAATGAAAGTCCATAAAACATAGTGGGCATCTCAATAAATAAACAGCTTAATTAAAACAGTTGCACAACATACAATTGGAAGACCATATGATGCAACCTACTAAACATTTCAATGTGACTTGTTGCCTGATTTTGATAAAAAAAATCATGTTTATGTTAATAGATTTATTCAGATCTTCATAAATACATTAATGTTGTTTTAATTTAAATTTATATACTGTATATACAGACCAATGGAAGCTTGTATGGAGCCCTTTGACCTTTCGTTTTTGAAAAAATAAAATATGTAGAATGCGCTTATCTTAAAGATCTTATTTTCTGTTATTAAAGATAATGTTAATTTTATAGGGGTAGGAATCAGTATGAGCTCCTAAGTTTTCTTTGGGCTGAGAAAAATTCCCAGCTTTCCCCTCAATGGCTCTGAATATACATGAGTTTGACAATTTGACATTGTCGATTTGCTTTTGAATGTTTGATTAATGTTCATGTCAATATATTTTAGTTATAATACTGCAGTTCATTCAAAACAGTTTAATCTAATACAACTTGAATCAACCTGTAAGTTGTGCAACCCTAGCTTAAAACATCAGATAAAACTTTTTGTTTCAGAAAGTGTTTTTTTTCTTCTGTGCAGTAAAAGGAATAACAGATTATTTATCTTTGTGAAACATTACATAAAATCCAGTGGCGTGCCATGACATTTGATGATAGGGAAGCTGTGTTTCTGTAAGAAGCCACTTCCAGGGGCAATCAGTCAGCGATGGTCTAGGGTCCCATTCGTATTCGTTTGTTAGATAAGCCAGTAAAAACCGTAGACTTCTCTAAATGTATTTTTAATTAATAGATTATCTAACGCACTTAATAAATAAGCAAGTTCAATATAATTAACTCTGTTATATTAGATTTAATAGATTCTCTATGCCCTCTAAATGCCAACTCTTGCTTCAATAACATCTACTAATTAAAATATAATATATCTATTAGCCGTAACTACCTTGTTATAATTTTCAATATTTACTTTATATTGTGTACTAATGTTAAATTCTATTCTATTTTGATTTCCAAATTGCTTCAATTTTACGAAAGAATCGATGNTGTGTTTTTAGAATGACCTATATATTGGTTATGATACCTAATGATTGACATAGATAATAGCTTCAGTGACCGCTATAGGCTGGTACGTTGGTTCTTAGATGGTACATTTCAACAAGTTGTAAGAATGCATCAAGGGTATCCTTATGATCAAATACAATATCCAATGTAGGTGGTGGCCAGTTTATTTTGTGGGAATATAATAGAGTTTTTAATGTTGATCTTTCTACTTCTAACATTGGACAATCATATATGTAATGACTACTCCCATCAATAATGTCACAGGTAGTGCAATTTGGATTTATTGCACCTTTAAATCTGGACAGATACGAAAAAAAACGACCGTGGTTTGTGAGTATTTGTGTCAGATGGCTAGTGGGTTTGTACCATTTGTTTTTAAGGAATTTATTAATGTCTTTGATATATTCTTGAGTAGTAGTGTTACAATTATTCCAATCACTTTGCCAATTTATAATTAAATCATTCCATAATATAGATTTTATTGTTCTTATACTGATTTTATTATAAGCCACATCCAATTCTTCGTTATGAGAAGCTTTTTGGTTTAGGCTTCCACCATCTAAACCAGGTGATATTGGTGCTCTGTAAAGCGCATGCGCAAATCTGGCTTTTTGGGTGCTGACAATACAGCGCTTCCATTCCGCCGCTAATATTCGAATATACAATAGCAACCTTATTTTTTTTTGTTTTTCACATATAGTATAGAAATTTGTAATAAGATACATAATGCGGTTATAATAAAATATTGTGCGATTATTTTCATATAATTAAAATTAATATGTATTTATTTTTTAGAAAATACAAGGGAAGTGCCGCATCCACTGCTTCCAATGACGGCACGCCACTGATAAAATCAGATATTATTTTCATTGCAAAATGATTAAACATTCATTTTTAAAAATTAATTTAATCTAATCAAGTGCTTCCATTTATGTTAAGTGAAATCTTTAAGACTTTCTTACTATATGAAAAACATTTTGCTTACTATAAAAAATCTTATACATATTGATGTAAATGATAATAATAATAAATTTACTGTAATTTTTATAAAGGCAGTTCTAACTTTTGGATAACTCACTCTTTTGCACATAATACTTTGACATCCTTACATTTCTTTTGTACATCAAATTTAGACTTCCATACATTTTTGTTGATAAGCAGAACTTTCAAAGTATCATGGGGTAATGCTTTCTGCCAGACTTTGTTTCCAAGAATGTATAACATTATAATTTCTATAACTTAGAACTTTGTTTGTGAACCTGAAAATGAATATAGTTGAAAATAATTTTTTTGTTTTTTGTTTTTAAATAAATCTCTTGGTTTAATGGCTGAGAACATTACTCATCTATGATGCTAGCATGATTCTGTCATAGATAACAGATATATAGTATTTTAACATCAATCATTACTGTATTTTATGTCATGTGATATCACTGTTTCTAAAATATCAACAGGAAATGAAAGCATCAATGACATAGTACAATTAAACAGATTAGCTAACTGAGTATCAGTTAACCATTTATATAATGTGATTACTAGCCACATAATTTATCTGTTAACAAATTTATCACATAAGATGTTAAAGGAACTTCAATATTATTACTGTAGAAGTTTAGCCATTCTGCTAGTGAATTTACATATCTATGTTTTAAGAAAAAATCATTGCATAAACTCTTGCCAATATTATTGCGATTTGCTAAAAATAAATTTTTTATATTTTTATATAGCATTATAAAATGATAGATAATTTTAAGAAACCAAATTGGATACACCATTGTGATATCTTTCTAGCCAAATTTCTGTAATTTATAATCTTAGGAAATGGTCCCCTGATATCATGCAATATATTTGTGTAATATGAAAATCGCCCACAATATTTTTCAGTTGCAATTTGAAAAAAATTGTAGACCTGTAAATGCCACTGTCATCCATCTGTCTGTCTGTCCTTCCTTAATCTTGATAATGGAGTTAGATAGATAAAAGTCAAGACCAGATACAGAAAGCTTAGAGGCAGGAGGCTCTAATTAACTCTATACAAACTTCTAATCTGCCCAAGAAGTTATGTTACTTCAATTCAAACATTTTCACCTGAAAGGAGTTAGGTAGATGACCAGCATGACTCTGCTGCTAGCAGGAAAGTATGTTGTACAGGGGCAAGCCACTACTAATTTGAAAAGGTGGGGAGCATATATTTTAAATTAAATAAATTGTAGCCTGGTATTGTGACAGTGTCACAATAAACAATTGCTCATTTTATTTTATTTTTTTGCTATATTTTTCAATGTATTTGAACACTGGTTGTATGTCTTTGAAATTTTGTGTTGATGTTCTTGTTTTGAATGTTAATTGAAGGTGGCCTTGAATAGATTGACACATTTTGTTTAAGATATATTTGCTGAAGTTTGAAGTTTAGTGTGATACTTCAATTTTTATGTTAAATTTCATTTTCTTCTAATTACATTTAATGCCAACAAATAAAAAGAAAACATCAAACAATTTTATGTTGGGAGTTAATGATAATGAATCAAGTTATGGATCAAATAGAAAACAAATCATTGTTAAAAGTGGCTAATGAAATGTAAATTTGATTCAAATATCTTTTCTTAGAACATAAACTTTATAGAAATTTTTTCATATCTCTTATCTTTCATATTCTGTAAATTATACTTAGTTCAGTTTAATAAAGTTTTATTAAAATACTATTAATACTTATTTGCTTTAATATTTTTTTAGATTTATCTCCAGAAGTTTCAGACTATTTAGTCTAAAGCTTTTGAAGTTAATTTAAATAATACAGTGAAACTTGCTGATGTGACCCATGAAGGGACCAGCTCAGAGTGGTCATCTTACATAGGTGGTCACAGCAGGTTTTACTGTATATAAGGTTTATACACTATACAATACACTACACAACAAAATTCACTTTAAGGCATACTTAAGGAATAAATGTAATAAAGAGAATGCTGATTTTATAGAATTTAATCTCCTATAACTTTTTAAACATAGTTTCACAGAATTTTATAACATAATAAACATTATAGGTACTTCTTGATTTACAAACAAGATTTATTTCTAAGGGTCATTTCTTTATTTGTTGTGTTAAACATCTTTAATTATTTAAGAAAATGAAAATAAGTAGCAAAATTAAAAGACCAATATATTGTAGTACATTTATTTATTATTAAGAAGTTTTTGTTGTTCACAAGGGGACTCCCAGAAATGGCTCCCTCCAACTTGGTGGAGTTTGATATATATTGTATTAGTATCCTCCTTGTAATTCACGATAAAGTCACTCAATGCAACTCAAGCATTCACAAGAAGATAGGTTTAAAATTTGCCATGTTCTTTATGTACCATGTTGTATGGATAATATTTTTATGGTGGCATAGCCAAGTGAATGATATGTTTAACTACTGTACTTTACTCTTTGTTGCAAGTTCAAATCTTACTTTTTCAAAAGTTTTTTCGTATGTGCATTGAAGTGGATTATCATGCAGAGTATTTTTCTAATTTTAACAAAGAATATTAGTATTTTGTTATGTACTTTAAACATTTTATTTATTATAACTCAACATTTTAAATATTGTAACTTCCATATAGACATGCAACAAAACTACATAATAACAAAAATTCTCCTTGCAAGTAATGAATTATTGATATAGCAACATTGGGGACTCATGTAGTAAAAACTTTTTTGCCTATTATAATTGTAATCAATTGCCACATACCATGTTTCCCCAAAAATAAGACAGTGTCTTATATTAATTTTTGTTCTCAAAGATGCGCTAGGTCTTATTTTTAGGGGATGTCTTATTTTTCCATGAAGAAGAATTCACATTTATTGTTGAACAAAAAAATTCCCAACTCGAACTTAGACAAGAGTGACATATATCCAGTCATGTTGAACTGAACTTAAATAAAACCGAAGTGAACTTATGAAGTTCCCGTGCTGGAGTGGACTTCCCACTCTTGCTTCAACTTAACCTTTTTATAGTGTCGACATTGGGCTCGATGACCAATTAGTGCTTACTGAACCGTAGGACTATGCAATGTGATGTGGTGTAATTCCTGGCCAACCAATTAGCATACACCAGCCATAACATTATGCAAATTTGTGATTCCCAAGCCATACTCTTATGCAAATCATGCCATGTAGCGTGATGGTCTGCTGACCAATCAGTGGCTGTACTTTCAAAAAGCCAACAGCCACTTTCAACCATCTGTCAATGACCATTACGAGTAAAAAAACTTTGCTAAGTGTTACTTTTGGGGGGAGGCCTTATATTTAGCAATTCAGCAAAACCTCTGCTAGTCTTATTTTCGTGGAAACACGATATATACCACTACACATCTTTACCACAACACCAGAGAATAGTAATATAACTCTTTCTAACCTGTTACCAGTGCGTCTTCTTGTCACTCGTTATGCGAAACGTCGCTTGTTAAGCAAGTAATTTTTTTACAATTTGTTTTGCTCATTGTGCGAATTACTCATTATGAGAGGTACTCGTTAAGCGAGGTTCCACTATATTTCAGAGAAGGCATTTGGAAGATTCATTGTAATGGAGGGCCATTCATTTCTGTGTTTTTGTCATGTACATTTATGTGTGTTGCTTTAATTTTGGACATGAGTTGTATCAATTGGCTTTATAATGAGTTACTGAGGGGATAGTACTATGATACATTAATATATGAAATTTGCTTGAATCAAAGAGGACTGTGTCTTATAAGTAATTTCATTATTTGATTCAGCGTCTACATTTTCTGCATAGACTGCAAAGTTGTTTCTCACTTTTTAGGAAAAATTTCACTGTAATATAGTAGAACATAGACAGACAACTTGTGTGGCTTTTTATGCCTTCTAGTGCAACTGTTATCAAAACAGTAAAGTAATATAAATTTATTTTTGTAGTTATGAATATATGTTTTCTGTTTTTCTTTTGATAAAGATGCAAGTTATACATAATTTTGATGCATGTGTACTGAATGCATGGAATTACACAACTTATAATACAGCATACAGCTTTACCCTCTGAAATGAGATATGGTCTTCCCATTACAAACATTTTCCTACTTGTACTGTACAGTCAAAGGATCTGTCAGACACATTTGCTATATGCATTTATCTGAGAGTTTGTAGCAAATGTTAGTAAAACAAGAAATGTCTGTTTCTTAAAGAGGTTTTATGTAATATATTATGTGATTCTCTTCTATTTTTGTGTATTATTAATTTATACTTTTATATGATCATTTTTAAATTAAAGGAAATTATACCTATTATTTCAGGAAAAATTAGAAGTTAGTTGCAGTTTACCCCATGATTATCCATCATCCGAACCGGAAATTTATGCTCGTTCAAATTGTTTGACCAGAGACAATCAACACCAGTTAAATGAAGACATAAGTAATTTTTTAAGCGAGCAACCTAAAGGTGAATTGTGTATAGGATCTCTCATTCAGTGGTTACTAGACAATACATGTAAATATATTACTGAAAAATCAAAATTTTGTAATACTCTACCAAGTAGTGAAGATAGTGAAGATGATGAATATTTTTGTAGGTTATGGATATATAGTCACCACATCTATAATAAATGCAAACGTCGTTCCATATTAGAATTAAGTCAACAACTGCAACTCACGGGTTTCTGTTTACCGGGAAAACCGGGTATCATATGCGTCGAAGGTCCAACTAAAGACTGTAATTATTTTTGGCACAAAATTAAGCACATGAATTGGAAGAAAATTATTTTGAAGAAGAAGGAGATTCTGGAACTTGATTCGAAGAATAACTTAAGAAAATTTGGTACTTTTGAAGAAATAAGCTTTCAGCCGAGAAAGGGACCAGGTCGGGAGTATCATATGGATATGGGAGAGTTTTTTCACTTCCTGGAAGAACATCACTGTGGTTACGTTTTTCGAGATTATTTCGGTATAGACGGTCGACTGTCAGGTCATTCTTAAATATACAATAAAGTTAGAATTTGCTTCTAAAATTTATTTTTTCCAAAATATAAACTATAAATATATGATAGATTTTTTGCAGAAGTTTTAAGTGAAACTATTCTAGCTTATTTTCTTGCTAAATAGTGAATTGAAATTTTAAAGCTTCCTTGTAACTAAATAAAAATATTAATATTTTCATTCCTTGTCAAATAGTTTCCTTGAGTTTCTAGGATAACTTTTATAATGTAATTTTTTACTCTACTTTGGGTTTCATTAAAAAGTTAGGAATATGAAAGTTATCATTGGAGAAATCCAATATATAATAAGTAATTTATATTCGCAGTGACTCAGAAGCCAGTTAACCTTATTCCATTTTGCATGTTCCAAGTACAGTTGCAAATGTGAATCATCAATTGAGTTTAGAACAAATTCAAATTGATAGTCTTTACTATTTATAAAATTGTAGTAAAATGTTTGAATAAGACAGCAATTTAGATTTTACAATGGTTAACTGACTTTTAGACCATCCTGTATATTACGATAAAAGAAACAAAGTAATAACAAACTTTTCATCTTACAAAGCACTAGAATAAAATTGAAATCTCTCTTTAGTGATAACTTTCATATTTTTTTAGTTAATTTTCAGGCAGATCACCGTTATCAGACACTAAAAATATCATCATACAAAAATAAAATTAAAAATCAGTTTAAATTTTTAACATTTTTATGATGCATTCTGAGTGAATATGGTATGTAGATTTAATTGTTTCTATATTAGTTTGATCTGCAACCAGGATACCATTTCTTCATGCCAGGGTGATGTGAATTTTTATAAGTTCCTGCCCTAAAGTAATTTTATATTGTTACTTAATTTTAAAATTTAGTTTCTAATTTGTTCCTACTGCAAACTGCCAAGATACTGTCATTATATAATCTTTATTGTTACTTATTTTTTTTTAACAAACATTAGAAACTACAATGTGTCAACTTGAGTCTCTGAGTTAAATTCAAGTAAATAAAGACTGTGAAACACTTGATATTATATCTTATTATTGAGATAGGAAGTTGTTTAGGTTTGTATTACTTGTTAGAGTTGATAATATGTTTAAATCTTAACACAAAATCAATTTAAATACATTGATTTTGTGAATATACTAAATCTGTATGTAATATATGGATTAAATTTTGTTCCATATTTTATAATCACTTGAGAGTATATCATTCCATGATGTCTACAAAGACTTAATAAATTACTTCATCATGCAATAATTTTAAATATATTTTCATATCTAATTTTTATTATGTACAGAAACTTATTAAATTGATTTGTACATATAAAATTAACAAGAAAAATGAAAATTATCGCTTTCTTTGATATATGAAAAAAGCCTTCCAATTTTTTCTGAAATTAATATTTAGCAAGAAAATATTCCAGAATAATTTTAACTAAGTAGATAGAGTTTAAATTTAGTTAGNCTTTACTTTTTAAATATTAAAACAATCCACTTAGTTAAAATTGCTCCCTACCAGTGGCTCTTGGATGGAATCAGAGACAATCTTGGTAGGTGTGCGGTGTATGCATGCATGCCAAATCCCGAGGGTGCCGATACCAGTTAATGTCAAATGCCTCTTTTGTCGCATCACTAGTATACCTCAAACGACACAACAGGGTTGTTGTAAATTTTAAATGTTTTTCACCATAGCTGTAAAAATCTAAATTTATTAAACTTAAAAGTCATTTGTTTTCTAACTAATTTGTTTTAAGACCAGGTGTCCACGGAAATTCCCAAAATTTACAACTTTTAGTCACTTTCATTGAACTGGAAAAATTTCTCTCTTTATTACATCTAATATTATGAAGAAATCAATCCACACTGTACTCGGTTAAGCTTTTGTTTAAGTAAAATTCCGGCTCTTTCAGCAGGGTTTTATTCGTATCCCCACTTCCCTAATCACTTAATTATTTAACTACTTCTTAAGTAGAAATAAGTCGAAGCCAATTACTTTGTACTCAAATATTTGTAGTCTTGGGAAAAAAGTGGAAAGACAAATTTTTGTGACAACGGATACATAAATCATAAATTTAAGAAATATAAATTCTAGAGCTTTTTCTGTACCTGGTACATCTCTCTCATTCATTAAATTTAGTTGTAAATGATGCTACCAAAGTAACAGTTAATTTTTTAACATTATACAAGAATTGTACATGTTTTTTTCTACATCCCCTTAAAGATGGGATATACGAAATCGTAATATCGCCAGTTTAACATTGAAATTCGTGAGTAATATAAAATCGGAAAGCGGAATAAAAATATCAAATATTTTAATGGATTTTTTTTTAACTCCTGTCAACTATACAGAACTATCATAAAAACATACCAGTAAATTCTTATCGGTTGGGTTAAGTTATAAAAGTCTACTCGCAATTCACATAATGGGGCAAGGGCGGCCAAATATCTAGTGGGCAGGTGGCTAACAGCCCAGAACCGGTCCTGAATGGAATTGGATGCGGTATATGTGTAGCATCCAAAGGTCCTAGGCTTCCACCAGATTCAGATTCAGATTCAGATATTTATTTTGTATATGTCACAAGACATATCCCGGTGCCGCTTGTGCATAACCGGGTGAATACAAGTATATAATATTAATTACATAATATATGAGTATAACCTTGATTACATAAAATATGAGTAAAATTAAATACATAATATATGATTATAATATATATACATTTTTAAATAATAAACGCGTACAATAGTATATAGTTAATTGCACGCGCGTGCAGTAACTTATTGCAGAAGCATCTTGTATTGCAGGACAACACTTATGATGTGCCATCAAAGGCAATACTCTCACACTCAATTGATACACAGTATCATTTGTAATCATATTAATTAACACTTAACAATTAATTAACACGATCAATTATTAAGAATAATAAATTTACAGTTCGACTATGCAAGTGCATATCACAAATACATCACATATGTTACATAAATTAATACCAGTGAGATAGATATCAATTACATGAACTCAATATTATACAATCAGAATTATGAAATACATAAAAATTAACTACATTATGTCACGTATGTTACATAGATTACTATAGATGATAAAGTATCAATTACATGAGAACAATATTATACAATCAGAATTATGTGATACATAAAAATTAACTACATCTCAAGTTTTCATACATAGCTATGTATATAAGTTAGTCATATCCATTTATCATTATTATTAATAACTTGCATTAATTAACATACATCGAATCTTCCTACAATGTTTGTCAATTACTCACGTTATACATACAATCTATAATTATACGTTGTGTATGTTATATACAATTTACACATCACTATGGTAATTCTCATGATGACATCATCTACATGTTCTCCTGAATAACATTCCAGTTATGCTTCCAGTTAGCTGCCGTAAGACAAGGGTCCTCACATCCATAGATACACTACTCATCATAAAAGTGAAATCTTAGCGTTGTGAGTCACTTATCATCTCGTAAGTTCTTGAGTTCACAGTTTAAGCCATATGTGGCTTAATTGAAGACAATAGCTCATAAGATCCAAAGTTTGGTAGTTGAGCATGTTCCAAAGTGCTCTCAGTATGTAAATGTCTCACTTAATAGTGCATTACTTATAATATAATGTTGAAAGGAACACCACAAGAGGACGCTCACAAATTTTACTGAAAAATCAGTTAAGTGTTACTAGTTCGGAGATCAATCCAGCCAGAGTGACCTAAAGTTGAAGATATGACGAAAAGTCCACTCCTTACAAGAACGTTACAGTCATTAATATGGTAATCCTGTAGCAAATACCTATAAGTACGCTACTGTTATAGTGTATAATAATGTGGACTCTTCTTGAATCCAATGAAAGACACAGTTCTAACTGAACCATAGTTACTCTATACAAAACAAAATCAGTTGTAACTCAGGTTGAATAACACTAGAGTTGATCCAGTTACTTCTGTTTAATATTCTGCATAGCTTTGATTACTGAAATAATTGGATTACAAAGTGCTACAGAGACGATAATTGAGTTGAGCTAGCAGTTTAATCGTTCCGCAATAACGTTTAAATATTATCCAGTGTGTTTTTAGAATGACCTATATATTGGTTATGATACCTAATGATTGACATAGATAATAGCTTCAGTGACCGCTATAGGCTGGTACGTTGGTTCTTAGATGGTACATTTCAACAAGTTGTAAGAATGCATCAAGGGTATCCTTATGATCAAATACAATATCCAATGTAGGTGGTGGCCAGTTTATTTTGTGGGAATATAATAGAGTTTTTAATGTTGATCTTTCTACTTCTAACATTGGACAATCATATATGTAATGACTACTCCCATCAATAATGTCACAGGTAGTGCAATTTGGATTTATTGCACCTTTAAATCTGGACAGATACGAAAAAAAACGACCGTGGTTTGTGAGTATTTGTGTCAGATGGCTAGTGGGTTTGTACCATTTGTTTTTAAGGAATTTATTAATGTCTTTGATATATTCTTGAGTAGTAGTGTTACAATTATTCCAATCACTTTGCCAATTTATAATTAAATCATTCCATAATATAGATTTTATTGTTCTTATACTGATTTTATTATAAGCCACATCCAATTCTTCGTTATGAGAAGCTTTTTGGTTTAGGCTTCCACCATCTAAACCAGGTGATATTGGTGCTCTGTAAAGCGCATGCGCAAATCTGGCTTTTTGGGTGCTGACAATACAGCGCTTCCATTCCGCCGCTAATATTCGAATATACAATAGCAACCTTATTTTTTTTTGTTTTTCACATATAGTATAGAAATTTGTAATAAGATACATAATGCGGTTATAATAAAATATTGTGCGATTATTTTCATATAATTAAAATTAATATGTATTTATTTTTTAGAAAATACAAGGGAAGTGCCGCATCCACTGCTTCCAATGACGGCACGCCACTGATAAAATCAGATATTATTTTCATTGCAAAATGATTAAACATTCATTTTTAAAAATTAATTTAATCTAATCAAGTGCTTCCATTTATGTTAAGTGAAATCTTTAAGACTTTCTTACTATATGAAAAACATTTTGCTTACTATAAAAAATCTTATACATATTGATGTAAATGATAATAATAATAAATTTACTGTAATTTTTATAAAGGCAGTTCTAACTTTTGGATAACTCACTCTTTTGCACATAATACTTTGACATCCTTACATTTCTTTTGTACATCAAATTTAGACTTCCATACATTTTTGTTGATAAGCAGAACTTTCAAAGTATCATGGGGTAATGCTTTCTGCCAGACTTTGTTTCCAAGAATGTATAACATTATAATTTCTATAACTTAGAACTTTGTTTGTGAACCTGAAAATGAATATAGTTGAAAATAATTTTTTTGTTTTTTGTTTTTAAATAAATCTCTTGGTTTAATGGCTGAGAACATTACTCATCTATGATGCTAGCATGATTCTGTCATAGATAACAGATATATAGTATTTTAACATCAATCATTACTGTATTTTATGTCATGTGATATCACTGTTTCTAAAATATCAACAGGAAATGAAAGCATCAATGACATAGTACAATTAAACAGATTAGCTAACTGAGTATCAGTTAACCATTTATATAATGTGATTACTAGCCACATAATTTATCTGTTAACAAATTTATCACATAAGATGTTAAAGGAACTTCAATATTATTACTGTAGAAGTTTAGCCATTCTGCTAGTGAATTTACATATCTATGTTTTAAGAAAAAATCATTGCATAAACTCTTGCCAATATTATTGCGATTTGCTAAAAATAAATTTTTTATATTTTTATATAGCATTATAAAATGATAGATAATTTTAAGAAACCAAATTGGATACACCATTGTGATATCTTTCTAGCCAAATTTCTGTAATTTATAATCTTAGGAAATGGTCCCCTGATATCATGCAATATATTTGTGTAATATGAAAATCGCCCACAATATTTTTCAGTTGCAATTTGAAAAAAATTGTAGACCTGTAAATGCCACTGTCATCCATCTGTCTGTCTGTCCTTCCTTAATCTTGATAATGGAGTTAGATAGATAAAAGTCAAGACCAGATACAGAAAGCTTAGAGGCAGGAGGCTCTAATTAACTCTATACAAACTTCTAATCTGCCCAAGAAGTTATGTTACTTCAATTCAAACATTTTCACCTGAAAGGAGTTAGGTAGATGACCAGCATGACTCTGCTGCTAGCAGGAAAGTATGTTGTACAGGGGCAAGCCACTACTAATTTGAAAAGGTGGGGAGCATATATTTTAAATTAAATAAATTGTAGCCTGGTATTGTGACAGTGTCACAATAAACAATTGCTCATTTTATTTTATTTTTTTGCTATATTTTTCAATGTATTTGAACACTGGTTGTATGTCTTTGAAATTTTGTGTTGATGTTCTTGTTTTGAATGTTAATTGAAGGTGGCCTTGAATAGATTGACACATTTTGTTTAAGATATATTTGCTGAAGTTTGAAGTTTAGTGTGATACTTCAATTTTTATGTTAAATTTCATTTTCTTCTAATTACATTTAATGCCAACAAATAAAAAGAAAACATCAAACAATTTTATGTTGGGAGTTAATGATAATGAATCAAGTTATGGATCAAATAGAAAACAAATCATTGTTAAAAGTGGCTAATGAAATGTAAATTTGATTCAAATATCTTTTCTTAGAACATAAACTTTATAGAAATTTTTTCATATCTCTTATCTTTCATATTCTGTAAATTATACTTAGTTCAGTTTAATAAAGTTTTATTAAAATACTATTAATACTTATTTGCTTTAATATTTTTTTAGATTTATCTCCAGAAGTTTCAGACTATTTAGTCTAAAGCTTTTGAAGTTAATTTAAATAATACAGTGAAACTTGCTGATGTGACCCATGAAGGGACCAGCTCAGAGTGGTCATCTTACATAGGTGGTCACAGCAGGTTTTACTGTATATAAGGTTTATACACTATACAATACACTACACAACAAAATTCACTTTAAGGCATACTTAAGGAATAAATGTAATAAAGAGAATGCTGATTTTATAGAATTTAATCTCCTATAACTTTTTAAACATAGTTTCACAGAATTTTATAACATAATAAACATTATAGGTACTTCTTGATTTACAAACAAGATTTATTTCTAAGGGTCATTTCTTTATTTGTTGTGTTAAACATCTTTAATTATTTAAGAAAATGAAAATAAGTAGCAAAATTAAAAGACCAATATATTGTAGTACATTTATTTATTATTAAGAAGTTTTTGTTGTTCACAAGGGGACTCCCAGAAATGGCTCCCTCCAACTTGGTGGAGTTTGATATATATTGTATTAGTATCCTCCTTGTAATTCACGATAAAGTCACTCAATGCAACTCAAGCATTCACAAGAAGATAGGTTTAAAATTTGCCATGTTCTTTATGTACCATGTTGTATGGATAATATTTTTATGGTGGCATAGCCAAGTGAATGATATGTTTAACTACTGTACTTTACTCTTTGTTGCAAGTTCAAATCTTACTTTTTCAAAAGTTTTTTCGTATGTGCATTGAAGTGGATTATCATGCAGAGTATTTTTCTAATTTTAACAAAGAATATTAGTATTTTGTTATGTACTTTAAACATTTTATTTATTATAACTCAACATTTTAAATATTGTAACTTCCATATAGACATGCAACAAAACTACATAATAACAAAAATTCTCCTTGCAAGTAATGAATTATTGATATAGCAACATTGGGGACTCATGTAGTAAAAACTTTTTTGCCTATTATAATTGTAATCAATTGCCACATACCATGTTTCCCCAAAAATAAGACAGTGTCTTATATTAATTTTTGTTCTCAAAGATGCGCTAGGTCTTATTTTTAGGGGATGTCTTATTTTTCCATGAAGAAGAATTCACATTTATTGTTGAACAAAAAAATTCCCAACTCGAACTTAGACAAGAGTGACATATATCCAGTCATGTTGAACTGAACTTAAATAAAACCGAAGTGAACTTATGAAGTTCCCGTGCTGGAGTGGACTTCCCACTCTTGCTTCAACTTAACCTTTTTATAGTGTCGACATTGGGCTCGATGACCAATTAGTGCTTACTGAACCGTAGGACTATGCAATGTGATGTGGTGTAATTCCTGGCCAACCAATTAGCATACACCAGCCATAACATTATGCAAATTTGTGATTCCCAAGCCATACTCTTATGCAAATCATGCCATGTAGCGTGATGGTCTGCTGACCAATCAGTGGCTGTACTTTCAAAAAGCCAACAGCCACTTTCAACCATCTGTCAATGACCATTACGAGTAAAAAAACTTTGCTAAGTGTTACTTTTGGGGGGAGGCCTTATATTTAGCAATTCAGCAAAACCTCTGCTAGTCTTATTTTCGTGGAAACACGATATATACCACTACACATCTTTACCACAACACCAGAGAATAGTAATATAACTCTTTCTAACCTGTTACCAGTGCGTCTTCTTGTCACTCGTTATGCGAAACGTCGCTTGTTAAGCAAGTAATTTTTTTACAATTTGTTTTGCTCATTGTGCGAATTACTCATTATGAGAGGTACTCGTTAAGCGAGGTTCCACTATATTTCAGAGAAGGCATTTGGAAGATTCATTGTAATGGAGGGCCATTCATTTCTGTGTTTTTGTCATGTACATTTATGTGTGTTGCTTTAATTTTGGACATGAGTTGTATCAATTGGCTTTATAATGAGTTACTGAGGGGATAGTACTATGATACATTAATATATGAAATTTGCTTGAATCAAAGAGGACTGTGTCTTATAAGTAATTTCATTATTTGATTCAGCGTCTACATTTTCTGCATAGACTGCAAAGTTGTTTCTCACTTTTTAGGAAAAATTTCACTGTAATATAGTAGAACATAGACAGACAACTTGTGTGGCTTTTTATGCCTTCTAGTGCAACTGTTATCAAAACAGTAAAGTAATATAAATTTATTTTTGTAGTTATGAATATATGTTTTCTGTTTTTCTTTTGATAAAGATGCAAGTTATACATAATTTTGATGCATGTGTACTGAATGCATGGAATTACACAACTTATAATACAGCATACAGCTTTACCCTCTGAAATGAGATATGGTCTTCCCATTACAAACATTTTCCTACTTGTACTGTACAGTCAAAGGATCTGTCAGACACATTTGCTATATGCATTTATCTGAGAGTTTGTAGCAAATGTTAGTAAAACAAGAAATGTCTGTTTCTTAAAGAGGTTTTATGTAATATATTATGTGATTCTCTTCTATTTTTGTGTATTATTAATTTATACTTTTATATGATCATTTTTAAATTAAAGGAAATTATACCTATTATTTCAGGAAAAATTAGAAGTTAGTTGCAGTTTACCCCATGATTATCCATCATCCGAACCGGAAATTTATGCTCGTTCAAATTGTTTGACCAGAGACAATCAACACCAGTTAAATGAAGACATAAGTAATTTTTTAAGCGAGCAACCTAAAGGTGAATTGTGTATAGGATCTCTCATTCAGTGGTTACTAGACAATACATGTAAATATATTACTGAAAAATCAAAATTTTGTAATACTCTACCAAGTAGTGAAGATAGTGAAGATGATGAATATTTTTGTAGGTTATGGATATATAGTCACCACATCTATAATAAATGCAAACGTCGTTCCATATTAGAATTAAGTCAACAACTGCAACTCACGGGTTTCTGTTTACCGGGAAAACCGGGTATCATATGCGTCGAAGGTCCAACTAAAGACTGTAATTATTTTTGGCACAAAATTAAGCACATGAATTGGAAGAAAATTATTTTGAAGAAGAAGGAGATTCTGGAACTTGATTCGAAGAATAACTTAAGAAAATTTGGTACTTTTGAAGAAATAAGCTTTCAGCCGAGAAAGGGACCAGGTCGGGAGTATCATATGGATATGGGAGAGTTTTTTCACTTCCTGGAAGAACATCACTGTGGTTACGTTTTTCGAGATTATTTCGGTATAGACGGTCGACTGTCAGGTCATTCTTAAATATACAATAAAGTTAGAATTTGCTTCTAAAATTTATTTTTTCCAAAATATAAACTATAAATATATGATAGATTTTTTGCAGAAGTTTTAAGTGAAACTATTCTAGCTTATTTTCTTGCTAAATAGTGAATTGAAATTTTAAAGCTTCCTTGTAACTAAATAAAAATATTAATATTTTCATTCCTTGTCAAATAGTTTCCTTGAGTTTCTAGGATAACTTTTATAATGTAATTTTTTACTCTACTTTGGGTTTCATTAAAAAGTTAGGAATATGAAAGTTATCATTGGAGAAATCCAATATATAATAAGTAATTTATATTCGCAGTGACTCAGAAGCCAGTTAACCTTATTCCATTTTGCATGTTCCAAGTACAGTTGCAAATGTGAATCATCAATTGAGTTTAGAACAAATTCAAATTGATAGTCTTTACTATTTATAAAATTGTAGTAAAATGTTTGAATAAGACAGCAATTTAGATTTTACAATGGTTAACTGACTTTTAGACCATCCTGTATATTACGATAAAAGAAACAAAGTAATAACAAACTTTTCATCTTACAAAGCACTAGAATAAAATTGAAATCTCTCTTTAGTGATAACTTTCATATTTTTTTAGTTAATTTTCAGGCAGATCACCGTTATCAGACACTAAAAATATCATCATACAAAAATAAAATTAAAAATCAGTTTAAATTTTTAACATTTTTATGATGCATTCTGAGTGAATATGGTATGTAGATTTAATTGTTTCTATATTAGTTTGATCTGCAACCAGGATACCATTTCTTCATGCCAGGGTGATGTGAATTTTTATAAGTTCCTGCCCTAAAGTAATTTTATATTGTTACTTAATTTTAAAATTTAGTTTCTAATTTGTTCCTACTGCAAACTGCCAAGATACTGTCATTATATAATCTTTATTGTTACTTATTTTTTTTTAACAAACATTAGAAACTACAATGTGTCAACTTGAGTCTCTGAGTTAAATTCAAGTAAATAAAGACTGTGAAACACTTGATATTATATCTTATTATTGAGATAGGAAGTTGTTTAGGTTTGTATTACTTGTTAGAGTTGATAATATGTTTAAATCTTAACACAAAATCAATTTAAATACATTGATTTTGTGAATATACTAAATCTGTATGTAATATATGGATTAAATTTTGTTCCATATTTTATAATCACTTGAGAGTATATCATTCCATGATGTCTACAAAGACTTAATAAATTACTTCATCATGCAATAATTTTAAATATATTTTCATATCTAATTTTTATTATGTACAGAAACTTATTAAATTGATTTGTACATATAAAATTAACAAGAAAAATGAAAATTATCGCTTTCTTTGATATATGAAAAAAGCCTTCCAATTTTTTCTGAAATTAATATTTAGCAAGAAAATATTCCAGAATAATTTTAACTAAGTAGATAGAGTTTAAATTTAGTTAGTTAAGATGCTGATTTACAATCTGATATTGTGATGTAGTAGTGTATCATAATCATTCCTAATTATGTCTACCATCCTTAACTTGAATTCATCAGAATAATCAATTGACATCATTTAAAATAATATCAATCTGAATTTTTGAATGAATGTTAATGTAAATCTTTATTAAGATGAGAATTAAATAACATCATAAGATGATGATAATTAATATATGAATAAGGTAGTCATTGTGTGGTTAATAAAATATATGGTTAATGATGGTGTATTTTAATAGCCATTTTGTTTTAGACTCTACTCGTATGTTAATGTTTATTAAAGTTTACGTGAATGAATATTAATGAATGTGCACATATGATTGAGTGATATACATGATCTGCTAAATATGCCAGTCTTTGTGTAATAATGTACTGTACATGTTACATATAGACTAACACTATTGATAGATCTCATATGCATTAGCAAATCCTGCATAACTCTTACATGTGCATTGTTTGTAAGTCTCACATGGAACATATTTTCCAACATAGAGTTAATATAAAAGTTGCATATCCTCCAGTTGTGCAGCTATTGGATAAATAGTAATCAACAGGGATTTTAGTCCTTAAATTTGATGTTAACTGAACAATAACTGTATAATCAATAATTATTCATTGGATTGAATGATGAATATATGTATAATAATAATTAAAACAAAATTGATAAAAATTATATGTATTTCAAACCATATTGATGTCTTAATTTATAAAGTTAAAGTGATTTGTTTATATTGATTTAATATTGTGACTTTAAGTTTAACATGCAGCTACTTCCATTTTCTTGAAAATTCAAAAGATATTCATATAACTAAATAAAAATCACTGCTTGTAACATTCCAGAAATTTGCAGAATATTTTGATTTGTAATAAAATACTAATTTTACTGAAATACTTAAATCCTTGAAATTAATGGATGTTATATTATCCAGTTATATCTAGAAACTAAATGGTCAAAAGATATACTTGTATAGTTCATCATCAGATATTGAGATTTAAAAATATCAGTATTATTGTAAAACATCAAGATGTTACATTGATATCATGTTAGGACATTGAAATCCTTAGATATAAGGTATACTAGAATTTAAAATGATCTTAAATTATCAGATAAAATATGAATTGATGTCTGAAGAAAGTGAGATAAATGATATTGGAGTTACCACAAAATATTCATATGATACTGATTTATTTTTTATGTTGAACTATATATTGTAACAAGTTTTGTTTTGTTGCCATTTACTTTGGAATCTATAGTGCATATCTACTTGACTGTTCTTTTGCTGCAAACATAATTTTAAGAAGTTAAAATATTGTGAGAAATTATTTAAAATTGTAGTTTTGAGTTCCTTGGTTAACATGATAGATGCATTGTTGAAAATAATGTATTAAGTGCACACTTAGACTTCAGAGAAACTATTTCTAAGAGTTTATTTGTTATTTGGAAACTGTGTTGTACTAAATTTTCTAGAGTATTTCTAAGAGATTGAAAAATTGAAAGACAGCAGATAAATTCTTTGTTGTTATAAATTTGGCATTATTAGTTTGTCATCACAAATATAGAGCAATGAATTCAAAAAATATTTTTTATTTAAATATATAGAATATTATTAATTGTCAATCTTTATGATTAATAACTAATAGTATTCTATACAGCAATACTTCTCGATCATAATTATGATGAAAATTAATCAAATATATAATTAATTTACTATAGGTTGATAAAATTGTAATTAATAAATGCTTGGATTTTTTAAAAGTTTTATAATAAGTTTAATTTGAAAAGTGTCTTTAAATTCTCTCTTTATAGGTATTTCATTAATATAATTAAAGTTGTGGTGAGTTTTAATTTTTCTTTTGTAGACCAGAAAAACTGGACTGTTGCCAGTCTATAGTTGAGAATCATTGCTTTAGAATAAAGAAAAAATTCTATCCTTACCATGTAGATATATAGGGAAAGTGAGTGTGTGAAAATACTATACTGATTTCACAATTAATCATATAGTACTGTGGCTAAATATTACTCTCTAGCCTCTGTTCATTTTGTAGGTATTCATTCAACAAGGAGCAAAGTTAGCTTCAAAAAGTAGATAAGTAGAAATGAAAAATCTGGCAGTTACAAAGGTATAAACTTGTATCATCCTATATGATAGACTTCTATATCTTATAAGCCATTCTAACTTCAAAGTATCTAAATAAACAATAATTATCATCATACAGATTGCTAGGAAGGTGTCTTTGTTTACAAATTGTTTATGAATTATTCTAAGAAAGTGTTAGTTTGTAGAAATATGACAAATTCCATAATAATGGAAAGAATAAAAATTTTTCTTAGTTTAGTTTTGATGCTTATGAGTTTTATTTATTTCATTGAGTGAATGTAAAATAATATTTGCCTACTGGTACATTGTATTTCCTGATTTAATTAATTAATCTCATAAAATTCTGATTAAAAGATATTTTGTATAAGTTGAAATTATATAATTACAGAATATGTAATATAAATTTCTAAGTTTATAAAAAGTTATCCTATAAATGAGTTTTATAATTCTTCAAATTATCTTCACTTTATATGGATATATGCAATAAATTAACTTATAATTTACATGCTGAATTTTATAGAATACTGAAAATTTGCTCATTCATTAAATGATGTATTAGTATAAACTGTAAATATGAAGGATGTTCTATATGCACATTAAATGCTGCTACATAGTTATTATAATTAGGCTATTACTATGTGTCATGAATTAAAAAATATTACATTAAGTATTAAAATTTTTATAAATTGAGGTGTGAAAGAAGAAAAATTTCATGTTTGTTTAATCAGTTATTGATTAAATATGAGTTAGTTTCTTGTGAGACTTATCCAATTTTAAAGACTTTAAGGAATTTGTTTCATGATGCAGTAAGATTGTGTCTGAAGTTCTTGGATTTTAAGATTTTTCAGTTTAGAGCTTGCCAAAATCGAGCTTAATTTGGAACTTGTTTTGTGTATTTGTCATGTATAAATCATACAGTTGATTTTTGATTCAATGGACTAATAAGGGAGAGGTGTTTGTATTGTTGATTGAAGTTGTTTCTAAGGGCAACTAAATAATGATGATAAATACAAAAATCACGAGATAAAACAGTATTATATAAATGATAAAATTACTATGTTTATGTGATTTAAAACATAAAAGTGAATGTAAAATAAGTGTTAAAATGCTGATTTATCTTGAATGGTGAAGAGATATTTAGATATACTGTATTGTCATGATTATAAAGAAGTCAAACAATCACTATAGTTATTTTGATTCACTGTGACTCCTCATACACACTTTCTTTTCACAGAAGAGAGAATTGGATGAAGAGGAAGATGGACGTGTACAGTGATGGAACGAATTCTTGCTGAAACATGTCACGTGTTTTGGGTTGCACTAAGTTTTGGCCCATTGTTTCCAAAATCTGTTAAATTGAAGTCTATTGAATTGAGAATTGACTATTCTTTATGTTATGTTTTTGTGCTATATTCTCTATATTGTCTCATTAGCTAAATTGCATTTATGCATATCACATTTGGGAAAGATTTATCCAGATTATATTGTATGATTTAGCTCTGACTTAATCTGGAGGAACCTTTTCTCAATTAATGAGATTTTACAATGTAGTGTAAAACATTAATATCATTAGTTTGTAATTGTTAAATTGTGGTAAGATTTGTATGTCAAGTTTGTTATAGTTTCTGTAGTCTTAAACTTTTTCAGGTAAAACAGTAGAAAAGAAATGTAAGAAATGTAAAGATAATTCTTAAAGCATGGCACAATTGATTTGAACTTGGAATTAAACTGGATTATCAGTCAGAAAGTTTTGTTGATTGTAGTTTTGTTGTTATCAGTGCTTTAAAAATAACAATTTTAATGTTGTAAATTCATAAAAATAAACTACTGAAGAAATAAATGTCATGGTTTATGATTGCTTATATTCATAAATTTATGTTAATTTGTGTATTGTAATGTCATTTATGTGAAATGATGTCAGTTGGTATCTTTTTAACTAGGGAAGTTAGATTAGAGAAAAAAGTTATTTTTTTATAATATTCTGTTTTATATAATGCACACAAGATTCAATATACGCAGTATGCACTTCAAATCTACATGTTAGAATTTAATATGTTAGTAGATTAATATACTAGCTTTAATGTAGAATAATTTAAATATATGTACACAAATGTAACAAAATTCTGTTGACAAATTTCACAACTGACTTTCTAGAGTATGTAATAAACAAATCAGTAACTACATATCATTTTTTTTTTCTATAAGAATTTCATTCAATGATGTATAATACAAACTTGTATGGATCATTACAGAAACCAGAAATAATCTAAATCACAGCTTAGTCTATCCTATGTATGACTTAATCCTTGTCTTTGTTAAGTGGTTAGCAATTGTAACTGTTATTGTTTTTTTTTCATATCAAAACTGTAATGTAGACTAAAGATAAGAAAAGCTGGATTTAGAATTGTCAAGGACCTTTAGCTAAGATGCCTTTCTTCTCTACCAAAGCATGATGTTTTAAGCTGTAACTTCTTTAGTTTATGTGTAAATCTGGTCCTGAAGCAGGTCTGAATGATAGCTGAAGTCAAGACCTTATATCTATAATTGGTTCTATGATTCTATTCAGTTAATACTTTGCCATGTTTTAATATTACTATTTCAATATCTTGTTTTTAATTTTACTGAAAAATAATTTGTAAAATTTAACAATTTTCATGTTTATGTAATTAATTAATCATAGAAGAAAAAGATGAAAATCCTTTAGAAAGTCAAAGAAAATATTGATTTAATGGAATAATAACTATAAAAAAATTTTTTTAATTATTCAAGTTCTTTTTTTTGTTAAATCATAGTAGAGTTAATTGTTAGCTTTGAAATTTGTGTAAAAAATGTCTTGATACTAAGATATTTCATATCAAAATTACAATTATTTATATCCAATATATCATTGAAGCTTTAAAATAAATTAATTTGTATTTACAGAATTCATAGCAAAGTTAAAGTAATTAAAGTATTTATAAAAATATTGTATAACATTATTAAAATGCATTTACCAGTATTTGATTTTAAAGTACAGGTAACCCCCATATAACACGGCACTTCTATAGCACGGATTCACTCTAACATGGTTCGAGAATTGGTACCATCCCCCGTATAACACGGTACTTTTATAGCACGGATTTACTCTGACACGGTTCGAGAATTGGGTAAAACCCTCGTACAACAGGAAATGTAATAAATTTTTACATACTTAAGTTCTAATAGTTCACAAAAATTATTATTTTCATGAACTATTAGCCTTCTGTCGATACACGTGGTCCTTCTCGAAACTTGTTTCAATGTTGCCAGATTGCAACGCTTCTGCTTCTGATGTTGCCGAATGTTTTTCCCTTATTCCATACTTGCTTTATTCTTCATAAGTGCTTAGCACCATATAAGGAAATTTATAAAGACCTTTTAACTAGAAGCAAGCAATCTAAAATTACATACATTTTGCAAAAGGTAAAGCATGGATCTGAAGATAATGCAGAAAAATGCTCAGAGGATAAGGATAACTTGCCAAAAAGAAAACGCTCTCGGTTAATTAATAGTGTTTTTAGTGATGACGAAGAAAACATTGTTTAATTTATATTAATATGTATCACTAAAAAATTTTAATGAAGATATTTATCTTAATTATGAAAATATACTAGCATGTTTTTTAATTTTTGGAACCTAACCCTCCTTTTCGTATTAGTTCTTTGTTTCGTATAACACGGCAATTTTTTGGAACGTAACTACCGTGTTATACGGGGGTTACCTGTATAGCTATAAGCAGAATTTTAAGCATCATAAGAGATTTATGATAATCTCTTGAGATACTTAAAACTCTAATGACTCATTTGCATCAATGATAGAGATGAATATCAGCACACATGTCAAGATTTGTCTGATATTCATGCTATTATATACAGTTTATTGGATAATCTTAGTATGCTATTGTCTCATTTGTCAATGCAGTCCTATCAGATTAAGGCTGTATGACCAGCTATAATTTTATTCATGATTCGTCAATGCAATGTAATACTCATTGTAAATGATAAGGATATGTAGCCTATGGATTTGAACTTCAATCCTCATTTTAATAGGTTGATACTTTACCATAAGGCCATATCAAGAACTTTGAATTTATTTAAATTCAAACTGTAACTGTTAAAATCATGTGATAGATCATGAAAAATCCAAAAGTTAATTGCACACCTCATGCAAAAATTTAACAGCTTGTTATATCCAGTAGTGCTATATCCATTTTATTATATCCGCTGCTTTATTGGATTTATTTTTTATTGTAGAATGCTATAACAAATTTCATTGTTATGCATATTCAAACTTTGATTTAATACCACCATTTGTTTACCTATGAAATTGGCATTAAATTGAGCATGGCACTAAAGTAGCTTAAACAATAAAAATAAAACTGTAATTTTTATTGTTTGTTATATAATTTTAATTTTAATTGTTATATAATTAATCTAACGTTAAATTATATAATGTAAAATTGAGCTTGAGAGTTTAAAAATTATATAATTTAATTATTATAAATGATGTTTGCAATGCAAAATAATACATTTGGTAGTTCACAGATTGCTAAGGGTTTTATATTTAATATTTATGAAGAAGATCCATTTGCAAAATATTATTTGTCACTTTACGTAGATAGTTCTGTTTAGGAGGGTATTTTATTGAGGTTTCTATGCATTTGAAGCTAGAACTATTTAAAGGAAGCCCTTTTAAGGCCAAAAACGTTTGTACTCGGTGTTTAAATGGCTAGAAATGAAGTGAGAAAGGTTTTGTCTTAGTCATTGAGGTTTCCCTGCATGTACAGTATATAAACACAGTTATATTATGTCATCTCATATTTTGATTTTTTACTTTTGCCTCAATCTCAATGCTGAAATTCAATGAAAATGCAATTATTATAATACAAAATATATATTTTGTATTTGCATATTGTACTATATTTGCATAAATTTACCTTATGATGTGAAATTTGTCAACATTATTTTGATTTTCCTTATATTTTATGTTTTTGTTTTCAAGATATTTTATTAATGGATCTGAACTAAATAATTTCAGTCTGATTTATATTCAGAAAAACATTTCAACTTTATTTCATCATTGCAGTGAAGATAATTGATTGTACTTGAATTGGAAAAATATAAATAATAATTTAATATATTTACTATTGTCATATTAATGTATAAGTAAAATTTCTTAAAATTTTGATATCCTTTACATAAACTGGACAATTGTTTTATATTAAATATAATATTTTACTTTGGATCATTTATTACTAAATTCTAATGTAAATTCATAAGTGAAGTCTTAATAATAAATTAATAGATTTTGCAAATTGACTATTGACATATCTTGCTTAGAAGCATTATTATAATCAGGGCTGGCATAATGGACTTTTAAGGTCAAGCTGCTCCAAACTTTTGCTTCCACTGTACAGGGCCAGATCTAGACTTATTATGATTTTTAATATATAAAAGACATTTCTTTACCAAATAATGCAAAAGTGTAAGGTCATAAGTTATAGTTTTGTAGCGTGTGACCATTATTGTAGCTTGTTTATTAATTTATGTGTAAATCTATCCCTGATTATGGCATTATTTTGTATTTGAATTTTTTTCTGTGCTATTGACTGAATTGTGAAAGTACTGTGAGATAGAATGTAAAGTTGTAAAAATCACTTCTTCTGATGCACAGGATTCACTTATGAGTTTAAAATAGAATTTAGTATAATATCCAGATTAGCATAATCATTGCACACTTTTATAAATAATAATAACTATATAATACATGTGAATGCAATATATAAATTATTTTTAATATGAAAATTTCAAAATAAATATATACACCTTTATCTGTAACTGAAATTGTGTAAATTCTGTAACTTTAATGCATTTTCTGTGATCTTTATATTATTATTATTATTATATTTTTAACCAACTAATGAGCTTATAAATTGCTATTTAATTTTTCTTTTGCTTGTTTGACTATTAAGACCATGTGATAATGAAAGCTCAGAATGAGAACTTATTGTATTTTAAAGTGATATCTTCTATTTCTTGTTATTGGTATCACAACTTTTAAATTTCGAATGATCTTATATATCTATTTACAAAATAAATGCAATATTCATGTAATAAATTAATTAAAATTAGCTTCTTTGTCCTGTTTTATATATTAAGGAACATGTAAAACAAATATTTGCAAATTTATGCTAACAACAAAATTTGTGAAGAAAATAATCAATTTTATTGAAACATAATTTAGTAAAATTGCATAACCCTCACTGAATATTAATTTTAAACTGTTGATAATATTTAAAATATATTTAGTATTTTCTAAAAGAATTATTTTATATACAATTTTTGCTTAAAAGCTCTTAATTAAAAATTCAAAGAAAATTTAAGGTTTTAAAAAATATTTCACATAAAGTTGATCATTTCGTTATGATGAATTGTGAATAATTACATTTAATCGTGAGAATATAATATAAAGAAAATATATGTCGTCCTCTGCGATGTACGTAAGAAGTAATGCACGAAATTTTTAATGACGCTACATTTTTCTGCGGTATGATTGGTTGAGGTAAATAATTGACAGGAAGGCGTCTTCCGAATTTTTTTTGTCCAATAATTCTTCCAGAAATCTAATTATTTAAACATTTGGCAATGCATAAGAGTTTTTTTTCCATAAAAAGTTTTTTAATTGAATACTTTTCAACTAAAAATTTATATAAAAAACAATTCAAGAAATTTGTTTGTTTTATAATTGGGCTTTAATTTGAAAAAATGTAGACTTATAAATCCCCACTGGCCGTCCTTATTTAATCTCGAGAATGGTGTTATATAGATGAAAATGTAGGCAAGATACGGAAAGCTTAGAGGCAGAAGACACTGATTAGCTATATAAGAATTCAATTTTAAAAAAATTTCCCCTGAATGGAGTTACATAGATGACCAGCATGAGTCTTTTGTCATCAGTAGTAGTACGATGTACAGGGGCAAGACACTACAAATTTGAGATGGAGAACATATATATTATTTTAAATTGAATAGATTAAGACTATTAAAAATTACAGCCCGGCTCGTTTATTTTAAAAATGATTAAATTGGCTGAATCTAAAATCTCCACCATACTAGTGATGGGCGAATATCATTTTTCTCGAATTCGAATACCCGAATACTTAGCTAACTTAATTACCTTATGTAACTTAGTTAATAATTTATTTAATATTTATTCCAAGATATTAATAAATTAAGAAAATTTACTAAACTTCATTTGTTCAAAAATAAATATAAATATATGGTTAAAGCGGCTCGCTCTATCTTGAGCCGTATACAGCCTCTCAAAGGCCCTGCCATTGACATACATAAAAAAAAATGTTATTCGAACATCCAAACGTTTTTAAGAACATTTATGATAACAAATATGGTTTATTGTGCCATCTGCAATAAAATTGTCGAGCGCGTGTTAACGAAAGGTATTAATTATTCAAATATTAAATTTTTGAGTTGGTCCACTTATTTGGATACTGGATCTGTCACTACGACTGTCCGTATAGTGCGATAGTGGAAGTATTCGTAGTGTTCGAATAATAATATCTTTTATCTCGAATATCAAATATTCGGGCATTTCTGACATACCAGAAATTTAGCAAAAGGGAGCAACTGACGGCCGATGACCGAGTGGTTAAGGTGGTAGTATATCGCTCTGGGAGACCAGGGTAGAATCCAGACGGGTCGAAAATCCCCAGAAATTTTTCGGGGTGGTCCTCATCCCTATTTCGGGTTCACATACTAAAAAGCAGACTCCTTAGTAAAAGGAAGAAACTAATTGAATACGAATCGCTGATTAGACCCGCAATTCTGTATGGATGCGAAACGTGGCCAATGACAAAGCAGGAGGAACTAAAACTGCAGAGATTTGAAAACAAAATTCTAAGGAAAATCTTCGGACCTGTGGAAGACTGATGATAATGGTATCGTGGTCAATGGAGAACCAATATGGAAGAGAAGAACAAACTATGAACTGCAGACAACCTACGACAAGCCCATGATCACAGGTAATTAAGGCCAGAAGATTAGTGGCTAGATCATGTCGTAAGGCTTCCTATAATGGCAACGGCTTCACGAGGGTATCGTTATGAGGTGGACACGACTGTAGAATTGAACTCCTGCAGAAAGAAAAAGCTCTACAAATAAGATAACAACAATTAAAAATACAATTATTGCAAGAAAAATTAAAAAGCATTTTAAAAAAATAGTAACTTTATATTATGAATTTTGGTGTTCGGTATTTGTATTTTAAAATGAAAAGAATGTCTAGAACATCTTATTAATAAATTTAATTTTTATCGTTATTTTGTTTAAGATATTTATAATTTTTATTCAATCTACAATACGAGTACAATCTACAGCACCTATAACACCTGGAAACTTAGCAATATCGTAAAATTTTTTAATGACTTTTTTATATTCTAGCATGGTCGATGGAAATGCGATGTAATTTTTTGAAAGGCGACAAAGCTTTAGATACAGTTTTAATTATCCTACATAGGCTTGATTTCGATGTCGAAGTCAGATCTCCCACTTCGTGATAAAACTTTCCAGTGGCATAAAAACGTAAAGTAATCAATAAGTGCAATAGAGGTGATATAGGATGGTTTCTTCTTATATGACGGCAAGAAGCGCTTGATTTCGACACATACAAGTACAACAGTTCTTTTAGAGAGACTATACCTTTCGATAAACAGTTGATCGTCAAACTTTTCAATAGGATTGGATCGATCACAAATTCATCTGTCATCTTATGTATACAAACCGACGACCTATTAGTTTGTTTACTTCCACAGCTTCTTCAAAACCTGACACGTGTTGTTCATAGGTCGAATTTTTATCTTCATAAAAATTATTTTTTGGAGAAATGCTGCCTCTGAAAATGTACCCCCAAAGCATGTGCTCCTTTGCTAGTGCCTAGAATCGGCCCTGACTACATTCTTGCAGACTCGCACTGTTTAATTCGAAGTTTATCACAGTGGCGTGTCGTGACATTTGATGATAGGGAAGCTGTGTTTCTATAAGAAGCCGACTTCCAGGGGCAATCAGTTAATTCTTTCTTTAAATGTATTTTTAATAGATTATTTATCTGGCGTACTTAATAAATAAACAAGTTCAATATAATTACCTCTGATATTAGATCCAATATATTCCCTATGCCCTCTAAATGCTAATTCTTGCTTTGATAAAAACATATATCATCTATTTATTTAGATATAATATATCTATTACCCATAATTATCTCGTTACAATTTTCAATATTTATTTTATATTATTTACTAATGTTAAATTCTATTCCGCTTCGATTTCCAAATTGCTTCAAATACGAAAGAATCGACGATTTTTCGTGTCTTTTGCCAGCTAAATTGTCAAAGACATTCTTATTCCACACACTAATTTCACTCTGTAAATGCATTTTTATGCATTTACAGAGCCATTTTATCGTGAAAATATCGAACAAATTTTTTTATTGAAGCGTTTATATTTAACTTAGGCATTGGCCTTTCTCTTTTAATAATGTTTTCTTTTTCATTATATGATCTCGAGCCAAAACTTTTTTAAAATAAATTTTCAATATCGCAATTACATTCCGAATCGCTAGCCACGATATAAGGGCTAAAATTAAAAATAAAATTATAAAAACTTACTTGGTGAAATAAAATGTGTGGTGGATATACATACCTGGTACAAAACATTCTTCAATTGTATGAATATACTTTTAAAGAAAATTATAATTAAATATAACTTTGTAATGAAACGTACATGAAAATAACATAAAATATTCTTTACTCTTTAAATCTTAACCACTTAGTCAAATAGCTCCCTACGAGTGGAATCAGAGACGGTCCTGCTAGGTGTGCGGTGTGTACTGTACATGCACGCGGGCTGCCAAATCCCGAGGGTGCCGATACCCTCGGGATTTGGCAATGTCAAATGTTTCTTTTGTCGCATCACTAATATACCTCAAAAGACGCGACAGGGTTCTTGTAAATTTTAAACGTTTCTCACCATAGCTGTAAAAGTCTAAATATGTTAAACTTAATAGATTGTCCGTCTTTTGTTTTCTAACTAATTCGTTTTAGGACCAGGTGTCGTCCACGGAAATTTCCAAAATTTACAACTTTTCGGTCACTCTCGTCGAACTGGAAAAATTTCTGTCTTTATTACATCTAATACAGTATTTGGAAGAAATCAGTCCCCACTGTACTCGGCTATAGATTGGTTCGGTTAAGCTTTTGTTTAAGTAAAATTTCGGCTTTTGTCAGGGTTTTGTTTACGTCCCCAATTCCCTAATCGCTTAATTATTTAACTACTTAAGTAGAAATAAGTGGAAACCGGTTACTTTGTACTAGAATATTTGTAGTCTCGGGAAAAAAGTGGAAAGACAAATTTTTGTGACAAACGGTTACATAAATCGTAAATTTAAGGAAAATAAATTCTAGAGCTTTTTCTGTACCTGGTACATCTCTCTCATTCATTAAATTGAGTTGTAAATGACGCTGTCANATACATAAATCGTAAATTTAAGGAAAATAAATTCTAGAGCTTTTTCTGTACCTGGTACATCTCTCTCATTCATTAAATTGAGTTGTAAATGACGCTGTCGAAATAACGGTTAATTTTTTAACATTATACGAGAATTGTACACGTTTTTTTTCTACATTTCCTTAAAGATGGGATGTACGAAATAGTAATATCACCGGTTTAACATCGAAATCCGCGAGTAATATAAAATCGGAAAGCGGAATAAATATATCAAATATTTTAATGGATTTTTTAAACTTCCGTCAACTATACAGAACTATCGTAAAAACATACCAGTAAATTCTTATCGGTTAGGTTAAGTTATAAATCTACTCGTGATTCCTGTAATCGGGGGAGGGCGGCTAACAGCCCGGAACCGTTCCCGGATAGAATTGGAAGCGCTATATGTGTAGCATCAACCCAAGATCGTAGTCTTCCACCGGCTAAACCGGATGAGGTTGGTGCTCTGTAAAGCGCATGCGCAAATCTGTTTTTTTCGATGCTGACAATACCGCCTTTCCACTCCGCTACACAACCAAGCATATTCGAATATACAATAGAAATCTTATTTTTTTTCACGTGTAGTATA
>NW_019386103.1:0-26446 GCF_000671375.1 Centruroides sculpturatus
TTATAAAACCTAACGATACTCTTAATATATGTCATACATATTTATTATAGAGTATCTCTCAGTCTTCTATGGACAAAAGAAGTGGAACCTCCACAGTATTTTTCTATGGTTTCACAGAATATTCATGTGCTATACGTTGAACGGTACATACCCTTTACCTAACATACGTACTGTACATATATTTTGATTTATATATAGGCCTATATATAAGCTATATACTTATATATTCTGTATTGAATCCCGTATATAAATTTACAGGATATATCATTATATTATAATGGATCATCGAGAGGTCACATCATCCTAACTTAAGTTTAACTCGGTTTTTACAATACTTAAACTAAAGAAATTCGAACAAAATGATGATGAATACGAAGGGATGATAAAGAAAATTTATTTTTTAATCTGAAATAATATCTAATCTCTTAAAATCTTACGTCATAACTGTCTACTAGATCCATGTTATAACAATCATCTGAAGTTTGGTTTGAGGAAAGTCTTGAGAGGATCGAACCACGACTTTTTCCTCGTTTTATTTCTATAATGGCAGATTCCAGTGACAGGTCTGGCTTGTTGATAGGATGCATTTTTAAACTACAGACAGCATGCATAAGTGAGTAGTCTATAAAACCGGTGGTGTTTATCATAAATTCGAATAAAGATAATTTGTAAGCGCATGAACTTCAATCGAGTTGTTAGAATAGATTTTTATAAAATGTAACGAAGGTCAATGACTGAACTTGGAAATTTCTCGGAATTAATAACATGTATTTCGTGTAGATTTTATAGATTATCTATGGATAATCTTGCTTCGTAAATTAATTAATTAATTGTATGAGAAATTTACATAATTTAACCACTTTTCTACTAGTGAACATGAAATCTTTCGGGCCCACAATGAAAATGGTGGTATGATGAAGGATCCGTGAACACTAAGAGGGCGTTGTATACATATCATAGATTCTTCCAAGCTTACAATTGAAGCGGTAGTGTGATAAGGAATCTATTAACATTAAAAAGATCTCTATATCCTATTATAAATTCTGCCAGGTCCAAGATGGAAGAGATGGTACAATGAAGGATCTGTGAGAAATAACAGGGCCCTCTATCTATACCTATCAAAAATTTTGTCAGGCCCACAATCTGTAAATTAGATAAATCAATTTGGTGAGATTTATTAATAGATAATTGATAAAATTTATAGTTATAAGGAGAAACACAGATGTATAGTAGCAGCAAATGCATGTAGATTATTATTGGTTACGTTCATTTACATGATTTTTCTCATTAAATATTTTAGAAAATAAAGTAAATAACATACTTTAAGGTAAATTAAAATAGAATTTTTATAGTTTTAATTAAATTTATCTTCTTTTAATTCTCTAATATTGTTAAAGCTTAAAGCTTCAATAGACTTCAAGCAAATATGAAATTTCGAACAAATTTAGAGAATTAATATAATAAAATTGGTAATTTTTAAAGTTATTTTCAGTATAAAAGCATGTAAATTACCACTTTAGCACTGTAAAAACCAAGTATAAATGCTGGTATCTAGCAGTATAATGGAAAATATGTTCTCAAATTGATCTTAGATTAAACAAAAAAAAAAAAAAAAAACAACTTGAGTAACGTAGATTGAAAGACCTAACGAATTTCTGGGGGTATTTTTCTTCCTAAATTTAATTATCAACACTAAAATGTCGTTCAATTATCCTAAAGAATCTTCCTTTGAAAGGGACTCGCATAGCTTCGTCTTACTAATCATGGCGGCAATTTGTTTTGTAAATGCCACGAATAACTCGATAAGATCCAATTAAAACGTTGTTTTTCTTGTAAGATGTCGATAATGGATAAGTAATACGAAAAAAATAATAGCGTAATTTTTAACATTAATTAGAATTACCTGCTTTATCGGATTTAAAAACTGAATAGGATTGCATTGATGACAACACAAAACATGGATGATCTGCTTCATGAAAGGACTTTCTATGAGAAACTGATCTCTGTTTAAGTGTTATACACGTGAAAATGACCCCTGTTTAGGTGTTATACACGTGAAAAATTCGGAAAACTTCACGTGACCAGCCCGAACCAGTGTTTTTATCCATTCGGCCACTGGTAGCACATAAAAAGAACTCGGTAAATCATAGAGTTAAATCTATATAAATCAGGTTAAAAATTACGTTACTCAATACAAAGAAAGATATAATTGTTTGATTTTAATTAAGATTATATGCAAAATTATATATTGTAATTCTTCAAAAAGTTAATTAGTTTTTAGTGTGGGGAGATAATTCGTAATTATGTTTACTTTGCTTCATCAAAGGAACCGAATCCACGTCTTGTTTCATAGAATTAAGACGAGACGTGGGTTCGGTTCCTTTCTATCATGTATTTTAATCTGTGTGAATGTAATGAGTTTAGAAAGGATACGTTCCATTGCTTGAGATGTGAATGAAAGTAATCGGTGACGGTTACAGCAAGTATATTTTATATTTTAATTATTTAAGGTTATACTCAAACCTCTATAAAGCTCCTTTTTAAATAGCACCACCCTCATAAAGTGCAAAGGAATAAGCCTACTTGCAAATGGATCTTCACTATAAATTTTAACCAGACCCTTTGATATTTACGATTTTTTATTATTATTATAAACGCCATTGTTACCACTGCGTACATACTTGACTATTGTTTTTAAATACTTCGATTTAGTGACAGTTACAAAGGCGAACATTGGCGTTAAATTGAAGATTTTCAATGTATTTTTCTTATAAAATCATGGGAAAATGTATTATAAATTTCTAATTATCCAATTCATAATATACAACTTGCGTGTGTATTCATGTGTATACACATACAAACACACGTGCTTATACAATATTAAATGCTACGTTGTAAGGTCTATTCGTTGTACATTAAAATTACATGTTGTACAGTTTAAATAAGTAATTTCGAGTTTATTTTTCCATTTAACAGATGATATTTTTCAGTTGACTTTATTTTGGGGGGGGGAATTAAATTGAAGCTCCATTGCAAACTGGGAGTTCAGGGTGGCCCAAAAGTCAGTCAACAAGTGTAAATACTATTTACACGCTTTATTGCCTTATGAATTTATGAACTTTACGAAAATTGTTTGAAATGAGTTTTTTCTTGTTTAATAATTGATTTTAGGATGATTTGTATTGTAAATGTATCTGCAACACGTGAAACGAAACGTAGTTAACTGATTTTTGGGCCACCCCGTATATTGGATGAAGCAGTGTTGGAAAGGTAGGTTTTTCTATCTACTCTTTAGTGAAGAATTTTATTTATTTTTTAAAGTACAATTTTATAGTTATATATTATTTTATGTGGGCTATACAATACTTTTTTGAAGTGTCTGGCTCTTGTAATCGGCTCACCTCGGTTAGTTCCATTCATTTATAACGCGTTAATTCTAAAATTTGTAGATTGAAATATAATATAAATACTTTTCAAACTGTGTACTATCGTAGAGGAGGCCAACAAGGCTATTTGGCAAGGGCCTCACACTTACGAGGCCCTCGAAAACATTCTTTCTAAGTTACTCATTCCAACGATTTCTTGTGCATTAAGAAGAGCGAGAAAAATCTTTATTTTTAACGTAATAGGGGCCCCAAAAAATAAATTGCTCGGGCCTTCATACACTAGTGGTCAAGTGGATAAAAGTCTTAAACGTGAGTTAGGCTGGATACGTGGAGTTTTTCATGTTTTACTCACGTGTCTAATACTTAAATAGGGCCCAGTTTCTTATATTGGCGTGTTGCATTTCCTAATTCCATCAATCCAATCTTCCTCCGAATTCCGAGAGGCCCTACAGGAAAAATTTAAATAAATATTTATCACGTTAAGTAACTTTTTTTAATATCTATATACAGATTTTACCGGTTTTAATGTTAATTTTAACTGGTAATTTATTAGTAATAAATAAAAATAAGCTCTCACAGGTATGGAAAAAAGGGTAATAAATCCGTTCACGATGTATGCATTCATTTAAACTAATACTTAAGAATTCATTAAAGAAATCTTCAGTGGTTCTGACAATCTATCATCAGTCATTTGCTCTTTCCTTGGAACAATGAATTAATGATGTTGAAACGATCCCAGTCCCACTTACATATTTAACCCCTGGCCCGATCTAAGAAAATAGGCCAATTGTCGACACGAACCCACTCCAGTCAATGTAAACAATTGGCGATACTCATTTAACACTGTGACGACTTAACTACATAGGTTGGTGATTTAACGATTCCTTTTCCCTCCCCCAACCTCCAGTTACCAACCATTTGCAATTCCCTTCGTTTCGTTAAGTGTCCCTTTAAGAGTTTTCTAGATTCTTTGCGAAAATTATATTATTTGGTTAATAATGGATTTTAACTGAGAAATATGAATTACGTCACACGTAATGGTAAACGTAATTTTCGTCGAATCAGAATTGAGCGTGACGTGGGTTCGGATCCCACTCTAGATAAAACGTTTGTCTTGTTATTGTTGTTCTTTAGTTTTTCTTGTTGTTCGTATCTTTCTTATTGTTGTTTTCTCGTTGTTTTTGTTGTTGTAATTTCCATATTGTTGTCGTTGTGTTGTTTTTCTTTTTTTCGGGTTTTTCTTCTTGTTTTTTTCCTCTGTTGCTGTTCTTTCTTCGGATATTTCTTGTTTTTCTTCTGTTGTTCCTATTTCTGCGAATATTTTTTGTGTTATTGTTCTTCTTCTTTCTCCAGATTTTTCTTGTTCTTCGTTGTTGCTCTTCTAATTTTCCCTTCTTCCTTCTTCTTATTCGTTGTTGTTTTCCTTTTTTGTTTAATTCTTTCTTCTGTTATTCATTTCTTTTATTCGTATTATTCGTCTTCCCTTTCGTCCCTCCCATTCTCTCCTTTTTGTTATTCTTCTAAATCCGATTCTTCTTCTTCGTCTTCCATCTATAAGAACTTCCAGTCTTGACCGGAACTTCCAGTCTTGGTTAGCGTGATTTCCATTTAAATTTTTTACTTGTAAGAATGTATAGGTCTTTGAAAATTGCTATAAACATAATACTGCATTCTATTCTTAAAAATAAGCATTTCTCTTCAGTCAATATTGAATTTTGGTGTTGGCATTAGGGAGATTTCAACCCCCATTCCTCTTCTTCCTATTGTGAGTTCAGCATTTACTTCTCCAAATAACAATTTTGATGATTGTTTGATTAATATTTTAGCGAGTTTTATAGCTTTGATATTATACTTTGGATGAAAATTATAAATATTTGAAACATTCCTCTAACATTATGAGCTAAGATACTACTTCATACAATAATAACCCAAATTAATTAATAAAATTTGAAAACATTATGTTCAATTTTCCAGTATTAATGATGGAATTTGGTACTGGCATTATGAAGATTTGCCACATTTCAGGTGAGTTTGGCTTCACTCTTCTCTAAATAATACACTTGATTATTTGGAGAGAAGTGGAAATAATCACGATTATTGTTTAGAAAAGTAAAAATAAGAATTTTTACAAATAATCGTCATTTTATTGTACTTATAATGAGGAGTGCCTGTTTATACTTTCATCGATTATCTTATAAATTACAATAGACCCCCCTATAACACTATAGATAATTCCGTGTTATATGAATTCTATGTTGTACGAGTCACTTAGATTTTACAAATATGTAAGCCGTTCACAGTCCGGTACATGTATTTGTAAAATCTAAGTGACTCGTACAACATGGAATTCATATAACACAGAATTATCTACAGTGTTATATGTAGAGAGTCTACTGTATTCAATTATGATTTACTCATCATTCCTAATACTGAAAATATATTATTAAATCCTATAAACAAATATTAAATATTAATAAATTTATTTAATTTATATCGAATTTGATGATATTCATTCATTTATGCACGATTTTAATGAAGATTGATTACAGAAATCGTAAATTAAAAATTATATTAACAAAATTTAGCTTACTGTAGGGTGTGGGTTCGGATCCCATTAGAGATAAAATGATAATTTTTATGGTTCTTCTTCCTTCCTTGTTCTTGTTTTTCTATCTCTTCTGATTCTTTCCTTAATGATTGATCGTTAAGTAAGCATAACTCTTATTGCTCCAATCATCATCATTAATTTTAATATTGAATCTTACGTTTATCGCAGAGGACTACTTATGTCTTCAGAAACTTTCTTACTATTTGTATCTGTAGTTATCCTTATTTTTGTGTGCATAACCATGAATTTTTGGTCAAGAATTGTTCTAAAAATGTATAGTAAGCCACAAGGGGAGTCTCGTATCTTGTGTCTTATTTCGGACTTAATAAAGATTTTACTCATTATTAGCATTTATAAATTTTTATAAAGACCATCTCTACCCTAAAAATTAAGCTTTTTACCATATTATAATAATAAATAATATAAAAAGTTATGCTAAATTAGTACTCCAATTATCCAATGGCAATTGAACCTTTACAATTTTTATCTAGGGCCTCATGCTTTTATGCCCCTCAAACATTTATTGATGCTTGATTCCCATTACTAATCAGGATCTTATACAATATCAAGTGTCGAGTTTTATATTATATAAACTTACATAAAAGGCCTTCTCAATACCACGCTTGTGTCTAGGGCATCGCACAGTTTAAAGCACTTGATTCAAGGAAACAAAGAAAATTAATCAGTAGGATAAATGGCTTTTTACAAGTATTCTTGAACAAAAATTCATTGCATTCATACTGTAAGTGGATCCTTATTATTAGTAAAATCCTAATGATGTTACCATAGATTTTTCATGAAAACTTCTTGCACCGAAATATATTGTGTTATATTTTTAGTGGATATATTTTATTATCAATGGCTCCCAGTGACCGAGTGAATAAAATTATTGAACACTGGTCGTGGGGTTCGCTCCTGACCATACCTGGCGGTATGGAATTTTCTACACGTGTCTGATGTCTGACACTTAAATATGAGCCACTTTCTCATAGGCTGTTGGTTCTCACCCGATCAAAAGCCTAGAGGAGGAGGATCACGTGGAGTTTTCTGGGTTTTCTTCACATATCTCTAACAGGAACCATTTCTTCATTCTTCACTTGAATCAGTTTACTATAGAAAATCCACCCGGGAAGCATCCATTTTTGGCAGATTGCCACGTGTTGCATTGCATTGTTCCATTCATCCATCCAATATTACAAATATTTTAATAATTAACCATAGATTTTTCATGAAAATTCCTTGACCCAAAATTCATTGCGTCACACTTTAAGTGGATCCTTTTTTTTTTATTAGTAAATTACAATGGAATTACCACAGATTTCTCGATTCAAAGCGCATTGCAACCACACGGATTCATTTTTATTACTTAAGTAGGATTATTTAATTTTTATTTTCTTTAAGAATAATAAAATAAAATTAAGTTTCATCGTTAATAATTCTCCATTTTTATTCTCTAATTTATTTTTTTAAGCTTTTCCTCATAAAACGAAATTGTTAAGAGATTTATTTCTTTTTAAAGAGGGGGATTCAATATGATTTATGGACGTTGTAAAATCACAAATAGGTAGAATTAGTGCTTTGCCTGGTCGTTATTTTTAGATTCTAGTCGCCATATTTTTAAGTATATTGCACCTTTTATGAATTGCAAGATGACTCTTACTTTGGATAAGGATTTTTTTATACTTTTTATTTTATAAAAAGAAGCTGTTAAGTACTTGTTAACCTTAAAAGTAATTTAACAGATGTTTGATCGTATTTTTTTTGTGTGTGTGTGCTTGCCATTCTCGTTACGTTATTCATAAATAAATCTTCTTAGATAGATGTAGAAGTTAAATATATATAAGAAAAATTTCATTGGGTATTCATTTTATATAGAAGAATTTTTTTTTTTGGTGAAAATACAGGGTCGTTAAAATTAAATTGATGGTACTCAGACACGCGTGGAACCGGTTCTACTGAACCGAATCGAATGAAACTCGGTACATTTTCTCCTGGTGGTGAAAATTTCAACCGATTCCCCCCTCCCCCTTGAACTCCATTGCATGTGTACCGAGTTTCATTCGATTCGGTTCAATAGAGCCGGGTCTGCACGTGTCTGCCAATTATTATTATTGTTATGGTGCAAATGTCAAATGCTCAGCTGATACTGGTGCCATTTACTTGGCATAACTACCCAAACAAATGTCACATTAAGCTTATGTGTTATTGGTATACGTGTCAACATCTATATAGAAACTTCCTAACAATATGATATGTATTCAATATTGCAGCTTTCTGTAGTGCCATGGATACGTTTTTATTAAGGTTTAATGTTTCTAGACTTTTGTGTACTGCATGTGGTATAACACCTGTAAAAGAGAGTTATCCATCCTCCACATCTGTCTTATTTCTTGAGCGAGTGGAGTCCATTTGTTTATAGTCTGTTTATGCTAAAAGCTTTCAACCACAGGTTATATGTTGTATTGTTTCTGGCAGAATTTATTATTCGTGCGAAACACTCGCTTGTTTTTCATAAACTACATCCCGAAATATGGGCTCTGTATTCGAAACACATACAATTAAATCAATTTTAAGTTCAAGGCGATTTCTCGCTTTTGCTTTGATGGCAGTCGTCAGCGAGAAATTTCTCGCAGTGAAGCCAGGTGCCTAGTCTCGTGTAACAATACGAACGTGTTGAAAATATCACGTGGTACTAACTCGTTCACTGAGGCCATTCACTGAACGACTTCGTGTCACGAAGTTTTTTATATTTTTATTTAATAAAGTGAAATTTTGGGTTTTCTATTGAAAATTTTATCTAAATTTATGAAAATCTTTTAAAAAAGCGGTAGTCTATTTCACGGTTTTCTTCGTAAAAGCTGGGTTTGACACATTTCTACGTAAAACCACTGTCTTTACAGTGATTGGTTGTTGGAAGAAAAGTAGGCGTATCGACTCGTCAACTTTCAAGTAACTGACCAATCATTTTTAATATCTTATAAAATCTTTCACATGTTATATCGTACGTAACTCACTGAGTCCGATACATGTTTACAGCTGAAAATATTTATCTTTCTCCTTTACCATCTTTTCAAGGTTATTATATTTATTTTTGATTTAACGTAAAGACAAAAATAACTGTTTTCATGTAATATAATCAAACAAATTTTAAAAATATCATTATATAAATCAACTGTTAGTCGATATGATGTAGTGTTTACTGAACACTTTATTAATAATTATATAATCCTTACATTCTATTTATAATTTATTAGATATTATTGTCACATATTTTGCCAATTACTTCAATTTAATCTAAATTTTCAAAAGTATTTTGTAATTTCAGTAAAACCTGTGTAAACCGGAATCTTTTCAGGGTTGGGACCAAATAGTCCTGTTGGTCTCCCCTGTAATTTGATCTGTTTATAAATACTGTATACTCAATGTACACTATAAAAATTACAGTAAAACCTGTACAAAACGGCACCTGAATAAAACAGACCTGCATAAACGGTAAAAATTCTTCGGAACGGAACGATTTTCTTACGTTAAAATAAACCTGTTCAAAACGGAAACCTGCCAAACCGGAGAAAATATTCGGTACCGTGCAATTCCGGTTTATACAGGTTTTACTATATATATATATGATAAAATACAATTTGTAATCTAATTTTACAATTCTACAGGGTATAATTTCGAATTTTATGGGTAAATTTGTACAGGAGTTTGAGAGGAGTGATGATGGTTATGTAAATACATTAAAACCTGTGTAAACCGGAATCGAATATATTTTCTGTTTGACAGGTTATCATTTGAACAGGCTTTCTTTTAACGTAAGAAAATCGCTCCGTTTAGGCAAGTTTCCGTCTTATTCAAGTTCCGCTTTAGGCAGGTTTTACTGTAATTGAGTCTAACAAGATATTGTATACAAAGCGTAACAGTTTATACGTAAAGCAAATAACCGGAAGGGAAAATTGTGCTTGTGTTCAAGATCCGAACCCACGTCATTTAGTAACTTGAATGAAGTTAAGTACACATGTACGGTTGTACGCTTACCGTTTGAGTTACAGAGTCACCTTATTTTTTTTTCTCTTTGAAGAAATCGTTAACGTTATCGTGGGGATAACTAACTACTGTATTCCCATGGTCCCATTAGGTGATTAAAGCATTAGATGATACACGGTTCAATTTCCGGCTTTATCAAAGGCATTTTTCTTTCCTGATTTTTTATTTGTTCTCTTTAGATGTGTGATGTAGACACCAAAATATTTACCCGTACTTTAGCTCCTATTTTTACTTTACCGGTTGTTTTATATAACAGGTGAAAGTATGGCGATGTCAAAAAATCAACCCCCCCAGATTTTTGGACTCAAGAGCCCTTGAGACGTCGAAAAATACAAAAAAAAGTTGGGGGTTTTCTGGATATTTATGTGGGGGGGGGGTGCAGATTTTGTTTACCCAGTTTGAAGCTCAATAACTTCTATGTCTTTTTTCGAAATTTTCTGAAATTTTGTAGGGAGGTTTATGTATTAGGAGGATTGATGATGTTAAATTTTGGTGATTAAAAGTCGAGGGGGTGGGGAGATAGAGGGAAGTCGTGTGTCATACATTGAATAGGGTCTGTAGCATATACAAATGAACATCACTGGGAAATTACGTGTTTTACGTGAATCGAACTCACTTGTTAGCGAATTAATTCTTCTGTTCTAGCAATTTATTTTCATATAACAATTATTGTAATTATATCCATTAAGTAGACATTTAAAGTGAAAGGCGTAAATGATAATGAAAAATATTGTTTGTTTGTCTTATTTGTATATGGCAACAGACACGTGGACGATCTATCAAGGGGATGCCTCCCCGGAGGACTTTCTTTTGGCACTGTCCGTTAGTTAGGTGTTACCTATATGAAGAAAACCGGAAAACTCCACGTGGCAGTCCACAAGGTGCGAACCCACGACACGTTCGGTAGTTTTTATCCACTCGGCCACTAGTGAACTAAAAACATTATTTATATTCAGTAAAACCTGTGTAAGCCGGTATCGTTCGGCACTGAATATTTTCTCCGGTTTGTCAAGTTCCTGTTTAGGCAGGTTTTCCGTTTTAGGAAGCCATTTTCCCATATTTTTCGGGTTTTTCTATTCTAGAATACCTAAATAAGAGCCAGTTTCCCATAGAAAGTCCTTCCGGAATGTATTGAGTTGTCTCATTAAAAGTTCTTGAATATTTTTGAAAGAATGTTATGACAAGTGTCAATTGGATAATATTGATACGTGCCTATTATTTATGCCATTAAATGTATTTTAATGAAAGGATAAAACATCAATTTAATACCTTAGATACAAACATTCGATGTTTATGGTTTCACGCGTAGGAAATTTCGCAATATATTTTTTGGCCTTGTACTTCAAGACGTGTGTGTTCCTCGAATGATAACATTATCAGAAGTCTCTTACACGCGATCAATTATCGTTAGGAAGATACACAAAGATGTTTAGTATACCCTACCAAATACTTCCTTATTTAAACTTTATATCTTTTCATTAATACTGTACGTATTACATTTTCAAATCATTGTCAACATGTCGATTCTCCGAGCTGTTTTGCAGGAAAGAGGTTTTTGGCCATTGATTTAATTTAATTTAATGTTTAATTCCTTAAAAATTAATGATTTAATGTTAAATTCCTTAAAAAACTCAAGAAAAATATTGTTTAAGACGTTTTTATAAGACGAATCTATGCAATTTTAATTACTATTTAATTCATTTAGTTGTGAGCACCTCCCGAAATTTAATTGCCATTCGAACAATGAATTTATGCGATAGGGATTCTTGGATCTCAAGAGATTTTGATCATATTTTTTATAATTGAAATCTCTTTTTCTGGCATTTAAATGTCAATAATTGTACTTGAAATCGCGGACGGCAACCAGGACACACATAGAAATCCTTTGGTGATAATTCAAAGTGGAGCTTCTAGATTCATATTTGTCATATAAGAATTATGATTGGCCATGCTACAAATAAACATAAAATTGATCATCTTTGAATCTTTAAAACTTAATTAAGCATTAATTCATACGTACAAGCTCGTTTTTAAGCCAATAGATGTTTCTTTTAAATTAATAATGGCGTCAGGCAATCACTCCTGGAGAGTCCGAATTCAAATTCGATTTGGGCCCACAGAAATGACCGTGAGTGGTTGACTGGGATTTATTTGGCCCTCACCTTTCATCACCCGGTTTCTTCTATTGTAAGCTAATCGTTTTCGTTGTTGACATGCCCTTAATGGACACCCAAAAAAAGGGCCTCTTGATGTGATCCAAAACTCAGTTAACCACGTTTTATTTTTGTTTATTCTACTACAGTTGCGAACGTGAATATTCGAGTTTACGACGTGTTTTTCTCGTATAAAATCGGTAGAAACGTGATTTTTAAATTTAAGTCTAAACTACTGTTAACTGACTTTTGGACCACCCCTAACGTATACCCGCATACAATCGAATATACTCGAATACGAATGATTTATTACAGACAGATTTACAGACTTACCCGTCTGTAGGTAGGTCGGTAGACTGTCTATAAATCTACTTCCTGTACAATTATACAATGATATAAAATACATATATATATTTATTAAAGGAAAAATAAGTGCTGTACATCCAACTTTAAACCAAGTGAAGTAATTAAATTGTCAAAAAAAAAAGATGAGTTGCTTTTATATAAACACGTTTATTTTTCTAATTCTATTTTAGTCAATTTAATTAAACGAATCACGAATTACGAAACACTATTTTTCAAGTTTATCCTTCAAAGGAAAAAAAAAAAATTCGCAGTTTCCTTTGAAAAATGGAAACAAAAAAGAAAAAAAAATTCATTGTTACTCAATTATACTTCATCATCTTTGGTCCACCTGCCACAAGTCTGTCCCACTTTCCTACTTTAAAAATCCGTTTCATTAATTATGGTCAATATACAGTGTTTATGAATAATTACTCTTTATGACAGTATACAAAATATAGATCTGGTTTTTTTTAATGCCCCTCTTTCTTTCAATATCTATTTGTCATTATTGTGTTGAGCTCTTGATCTATTTACAGCATCTCCTCCTCCTCCTCCTCCTCCTTCTTCTTCTTCCTCTACTTTTTTTTTTTTTAAATGAAGAGAACAATCAAAACTATAAAGCACTTCGTCATTTTGGATCCAGTATACAATCCACTACCTGCAATGGAAGAATGATGGCCACATCTCTATCTATCCAGTGGAGTTGTTTCGGTTGATGAATCGCTACTTCAGCAATGTACAAACACTGTGCAAGGGAAAAGTGAAAAATTGCTGATATGGCAAGACGTTTTGGTTGAATAGTTCGCCTTTCTCTTCTATCGTATCAGCAATATTTCATGAGTTTTGTTTGTTGGGTCGTCGTCGTCGCCCCCCCTTCCACTTTCTCATCACAAACATATTCATTTAGCATCATATAAATTGATTCCCCATAAACTCAAAGCAAACCGTTCGTTTGTAAATAATCTGAAACATATTTTTCTTTCGATCGATAACCCCCCCATTTTAAACGTTATTTTCTAAGTATTTATCGTGGATTTAATGAATAATTGCGCGTGTAAAGTCGGATTTTTTTTCTTTTCTTTTTTAATTTAAAGAATTAAATTAATAATTAAATCGCGTGTTTATAATGCGTAAAACTTAAATTTTGTGTTATAGTTCTATGCTAGGTACTTATATATATTCAATAATTAGTAACAGATCTGGATAGATGGTGCACTAACAAGGAGAGAAGGGATCTAACAAGGTTATTTGATCCGTGGAGTGGACATAGATGGGACCTATAGTCCACCAACTACTGGTGGAATGTTGGGTTCGCGCCTGCCAACGTGGAAGTTTCCGGGTTTTCTTTACGTTAAACACCTAAATAGGGCTCTGTTTCCCATAAAAGACCTCCGGGAGGCACCGCATGACAGATCGCCCATGTGCCATAAACGAATAAACCAAACTGAATCTAATAGGGACAAGATTCCCGTAGAAAGTCCACCCTTTGCAAGATCGCCCATGCGTTGGCATATGCCATCAATCCAAATGGGGCCCAAAATTGTCTTTTATGGTTATCGGAGGTTCGACTGTACTAAGATCAGGCTTAAAGGCCTGATGAAAGAATCTTTAAGCCCGATCTTAATATAGGCGACCATCACCTCTAAACGGCGGCCATTTTTAATGTTCCTGTCAGTTAAGAGGTTCGTGTTTGTAAGCTTTGTTACTATTTATAAATCTTTAAGCTTGATACCACTATTTGTAAATTATTAATCCTGATACGGAGTGAAACCTCTTTATAACGAATCTCGTATTAGGATAATGAACATTTACCAACCTCTATAATAACTCACGGCAAAATTTTTTTAGTTTAACGTTCCTTTTCTTTCAGTCCCGCATTAATAGAATTCCTGCAATTTTCACTTCGCTATAACAATTTCGTTACAACTTTCCCCTCTTCTACGCTATTGTCTCCCAACTGGTAGACAACACTACCCAAGGGAGAGGGAGGGACGAGCTCGGAAGTAAGTGACGAGTTGCAGGTGTACTAACCTCAACAAGAGCCACAAGTTTTCATGGACACAGGTGTAAGGACGGCCTTTTATACCTCTTAATTTTGTTATTTACCTTATTCTTCACTTAGACGCGAAGGTAAGATGGCACGGGGGGAGGAGAAGTTCCTTCTGGTCACTCCTCTTCGGTATAAGAGACCAAGGCTTGTGTCTTCATTCATACACTATTACTACACTATAAGTCTGTGAATCTTTAGTCTGGTGCCATTATAAAACCATAGAAATTCCTGACACTCAATGCTCAACACACCCCAATTACATAACTATATTTTAATTAATTATTAATTTAGGAACCCCCAAAATTTCTCTAACATATCACAACTTTAACGAATTTATTCTTGTGTATAATAATAATAATAAGATTTACTTCTCGTAAAGTCGAATCGATAATCATTATTCACACACCTGCATCATCGAATATAAATTTCCAAGTATTCTTATATATATATATATAGACTTATAATTTCATAACAATAAATCAGTTTTTCGGTATATAAAAATTAGATATCGAGAATGGAGGCGGTTGAACGTGATGAATATTTAATGCCCTATACCTGAAGGTATGGAAAGTATTTTAGCTTATTCGTTAATCCGTTCAAAAAGAGTTAAATCTAATGTGATGCAGCGACTTGCGATCCAGTATGGCACGCTGGTGTCTGCCTGGGGCTACGTGCCACAGATAATGATCTGCCAGTCGGTCACGCACCTTGCACGTGACACGAGGGAGGGAAAGAAGCACACACAGAGTGAGCAAAGAGAGAGAGAGAGAGAGAGAGGAGAATATCTATTTGTCATTATTGTGTTGAGCTCTTGATCTATTTACAGCATCTCCTCCTCCTCCTCCTCCTCCTTCTTCTTCTTCCTCTACTTTTTTTTTTTTTTAAATGAAGAGAACAATCAAAACTATAAAGCACTTCGTCATTTTGGATCCAGTATACAATCCACTACCTGCAATGGAAGAATGATGGCCACATCTCTATCTATCCAGTGGAGTTGTTTCGGTTGATGAATCGCTACTTCAGCAATGTACAAACACTGTGCAAGGGAAAAGTGAAAAATTGCTGATATGGCAAGACGTTTTGGTTGAATAGTTCGCCTTTCTCTTCTATCGTATCAGCAATATTTCATGAGTTTTGTTTGTTGGGTCGTCGTCGTCGCCCCCCCTTCCACTTTCTCATCACAAACATATTCATTTAGCATCATATAAATTGATTCCCCATAAACTCAAAGCAAACCGTTCGTTTGTAAATAATCTGAAACATATTTTTCTTTCGATCGATAACCCCCCCCATTTAAACACGTTATTTTCTAAGTATTTATCGTGGATTTAATGAATAATTGCGCGTGTAAAGTCGGATTTTTTTTCTTTTCTTTTTTAATTTAAAGAATTAAATTAATAATTAATTAAAATATAGTTATGTAATTGGGGTGTGTTGAGCATTGAGTGTCAGGAATTTCTATGGTTTTATAATGGCACCAGACTAAAGATTCACAGACTTATAGTGTAGTAATAGTGTATGAATGAAGACACAAGCCTTGGTCTCTTATANTAAATTAATAATTAAATCGCGTGTTTATAATGCGTAAAACTTAAATTTTGTGTTATAGTTCTATGCTAGGTACTTATATATATTCAATAATTAGTAACAGATCTGGATAGATGGTGCACTAACAAGGAGAGAAGGGATCTAACAAGGTTATTTGATCCGTGGAGTGGACATAGATGGGACCTATAGTCCACCAACTACTGGTGGAATGTTGGGTTCGCGCCTGCCAACGTGGAAGTTTCCGGGTTTTCTTTACGTTAAACACCTAAATAGGGCTCTGTTTCCCATAAAAGACCTCCGGGAGGCACCGCATGACAGATCGCCCATGTGCCATAAACGAATAAACCAAACTGAATCTAATAGGGACAAGATTCCCGTAGAAAGTCCACCCTTTGCAAGATCGCCCATGCGTTGGCATATGCCATCAATCCAAATGGGGCCCAAAATTGTCTTTTATGGTTATCGGAGGTTCGACTGTACTAAGATCAGGCTTAAAGGCCTGATGAAAGAATCTTTAAGCCCGATCTTAATATAGGCGACCATCACCTCTAAACGGCGGCCATTTTTAATGTTCCTGTCAGTTAAGAGGTTCGTGTTTGTAAGCTTTGTTACTATTTATAAATCTTTAAGCTTGATACCACTATTTGTAAATTATTAATCCTGATACGGAGTGAAACCTCTTTATAACGAATCTCGTATTAGGATAATGAACATTTACCAACCTCTATAATAACTCACGGCAAAATTTTTTTAGTTTAACGTTCCTTTTCTTTCAGTCCCGCATTAATAGAATTCCTGCAATTTTCACTTCGCTATAACAATTTCGTTACAACTTTCCCCTCTTCTACGCTATTGTCTCCCAACTGGTAGACAACACTACCCAAGGGAGAGGGAGGGACGAGCTCGGAAGTAAGTGACGAGTTGCAGGTGTACTAACCTCAACAAGAGCCACAAGTTTTCATGGACACAGGTGTAAGGACGGCCTTTTATACCTCTTAATTTTGTTATTTACCTTATTCTTCACTTAGACGCGAAGGTAAGATGGCACGGGGGGAGGAGAAGTTCCTTCTGGTCACTCCTCTTCGGTATAAGAGACCAAGGCTTGTGTCTTCATTCATACACTATTACTACACTATAAGTCTGTGAATCTTTAGTCTGGTGCCATTATAAAACCATAGAAATTCCTGACACTCAATGCTCAACACACCCCAATTACATAACTATATTTTAATTAATTATTAATTTAGGAACCCCCAAAATTTCTCTAACATATCACAACTTTAACGAATTTATTCTTGTGTATAATAATAATAATAAGATTTACTTCTCGTAAAGTCGAATCGATAATCATTATTCACACACCTGCATCATCGAATATAAATTTCCAAGTATTCTTATATATATATATATAGACTTATAATTTCATAACAATAAATCAGTTTTTCGGTATATAAAAATTAGATATCGAGAATGGAGGCGGTTGAACGTGATGAATATTTAATGCCCTATACCTGAAGGTATGGAAAGTATTTTAGCTTATTCGTTAATCCGTTCAAAAAGAGTTAAATCTAATGTGATGCAGCGACTTGCGATCCAGTATGGCACGCTGGTGTCTGCCTGGGGCTACGTGCCACAGATAATGATCTGCCAGTCGGTCACGCACCTTGCACGTGACACGAGGGAGGGAAAGAAGCACACACAGAGTGAGCAAAGAGAGAGAGAGAGAGAGAGAGAGGAGGAGAAGGAGAGAGAGAGTAAGAGAGGGGGAGGAAGGAAGGAAGGAAGAAAGAAAAAAAAAAGCAAAGAAAAGTCTCTAGGCCCCAGGGGTCGACGTTGGAATTTATTGGAGTGACGGGAGAGAACGAGACGAAAGCGAGGTCGATTTAATAGCTCCGCCATTTTGTTTCCTATGCTTATACGTTTCTTAGCTGTTTGCTATCTGTTTTGGTGTAGGTGTAGCCAGTTTGGGGTGAACATAAATGATGTTTTATTTCTGATGGAACATGAAGCGAAGTGATAATTTTTTTTCTTGACCTCACGATTTATAGAATGTTGTTTTAGCTGGTCACATAACTACGATTACGATCGTATATTTTTGTTGGAAGGAAGAATATGAGGGAGGGGGGCGGATAAAACCATTCTAAAATCCTAAATATAATCTATTCCTTACTTACGGAAAGATGCTTAAGATTTAGTCTCTTCCAACTTCACTTTAGTGGAATTTATCACCAGTTTAAATATATTTTAACTTAATGATTATTTAAGTTTATATAAAGTAGTAAAAGAAATTTATATCTTTAACCCCGTTTCACGACAATAACTTTTTCCCGTAGAACGGTTCAAAGAGATTTATAGCAATTCCAAAATTCCATGTCAAAGATCGTTTCACGGCAAAGATAACTTTGTAGAAAGCAAACAGACAGATAAAAAAAAAAAGAAAAATAAAAGAAAGGAAACATGAGAGATCGATTATACTTTCTTGTTAGAATCGAAATTCTGGAAACGGATAGGAAACGAAGAAACATTCATTCAGTTCCTAGCCAAACTGTCCTGTACTCTGACCCGTCCGTTCATTTCTCTTGACTCTAACCAACGTCATCAGCAATGCCAGGCGCCAAAGAACGGATACAGAATTGATTGGTTTCCTGGACGTTCACGTCATGGCAACGGACATCCACTTGTGGCACAGCCGGCTCGGCCGCTATTGATTTTCATTAGACCTAATGCATCGGAAACATCTCGTCCGATCTTCCCCCCTCCCAAGGCCGTTGTTGTAATGGCCAACTGGCTGGGGAGCTTCTTGATTAGATTCTTGGCGTTCGTCGGATGTTGTAGCAACAAGATCACCATCTTCTGATGATCTTTAACTGAGAATCCATTGAAAAACAGTAAAAGCAACAGATCCTATGTATCTTTTCGACATGAACTTAATCTCTTCCTGTCGATTCCTATCTTTAAATGATGGATATTATTGTTTATTATTGGGTCTCCCATTATTTTAAGATGATCTTTACAAAGTTTAATCGCTTTTTAACGCCTATAATTTATGCTAATAAGTAAAATAAACACAACTTCATCTCTTCCTGTCGATTCTTAAGTTCTATTGCTAAGGATCTATTGCTTTTACTCGTTAACATGAATTATATAAGCACCAAAAGTCGATTAAAATGTAGAAAATTTAAGGACAGACCCAATAATAAACAAAAATGATCATCTTTAAAAATAAATTCCCTGCCATTCCTATGTTTAAAGGATAAAAATTGAGTCTGAACTTCTTAAAAATCCCACATTTTAAAATAATTTCCACAGTTTAATTGACTTTTTGCGCTTATAATTTATACTAATAAGTAAAAAAAAAATCAAATATAAAATGATATAATTTACTAATTAAAGGATTAATTTAATTAACAATTTGATTTCTTTTAAAATTAACTTTTTAAAGCCTTTTTTTTTCTATTATTTTAAAAATTACAGTAAAACCTGTGTAAACCGGAATCTTTTCAGGGTTGGGACCAAATAGTCCTGTTGGTCTCCCCTGTAATTTGATCTGTTTATAAATACTGTATACTCAATGTACACTATAAAAATTACAGTAAAACCTGTACAAAACGGCACCTGAATAAAACAGACCTGCATAAACGGTAAAAATTCTTCGGAACGGAACGATTTTCTTACGTTAAAATAAACCTGTTCAAAACGGAAACCTGCCAAACCGGAGAAAATATTCGGTACCGTGCAATTCCGGTTTATACAGGTTTTACTATATATATATATGATAAAATACAATTTGTAATCTAATTTTACAATTCTACAGGGTATAATTTCGAATTTTATGGGTAAATTTGTACAGGAGTTTGAGAGGAGTGATGATGGTTATGTAAATACATTAAAACCTGTGTAAACCGGAATCGAATATATTTTCTGTTTGACAGGTTATCATTTGAACAGGCTTTCTTTTAACGTAAGAAAATCGCTCCGTTTAGGCAAGTTTCCGTCTTATTCAAGTTCCGCTTTAGGCAGGTTTTACTGTAATTGAGTCTAACAAGATATTGTATACAAAGCGTAACAGTTTATACGTAAAGCAAATAACCGGAAGGGAAAATTGTGCTTGTGTTCAAGATCCGAACCCACGTCATTTAGTAACTTGAATGAAGTTAAGTACACATGTACGGTTGTACGCTTACCGTTTGAGTTACAGAGTCACCTTATTTTTTTTTCTCTTTGAAGAAATCGTTAACGTTATCGTGGGGATAACTAACTACTGTATTCCCATGGTCCCATTAGGTGATTAAAGCATTAGATGATACACGGTTCAATTTCCGGCTTTATCAAAGGCATTTTTCTTTCCTGATTTTTTATTTGTTCTCTTTAGATGTGTGATGTAGACACCAAAATATTTACCCGTACTTTAGCTCCTATTTTTACTTTACCGGTTGTTTTATATAACAGGTGAAAGTATGGCGATGTCAAAAAATCAACCCCCCCAGATTTTTGGACTCAAGAGCCCTTGAGACGTCGAAAAATACAAAAAAAAGTTGGGGGTTTTCTGGATATTTATGTGGGGGGGGGTGNATTAATTTTTACTCTCTACTCTACACTTAAGTTATAATTTTTGACTTTTAATGGTAATTTGATTATAAGTTAATTAAATTTTATTATTCATGCCTTAATGTATGGGTTTTATTTTTTATTTATTTATTTTTAATATGTATTTAATAGATAACAATGGCAACAATATTTTTACTTATTAAAATTAAATGTGGAGAGGTATAATCAATAAATAGTGATGAGTATGATAGATAATGTATATAATTGCTTCAATATATAAAATAAAGCATCAGATATGATAAAAATTAATATTAATTAGAATTTTTATTAATTATAAAATAATCATTTAATGTTCTTTAAAATATGAAAGAATGTAAAACAGCAAGTTTTGTAGTTAATTCATAAAAATAAATATACACTCTGTGTACTATAAGTTTAAGCTATACACTTATAATTCCCTTATAGTTCACTTTCTATATGCTATATACATTATATGTACACACTATATAAAATAAGTGTATAAATTTACATACACCACGCACTTAATGTATAGTATGTAGCCTACTGTTACATATATGTTGGCTAAATAATTTGGGTGTATATTTAACTTTTTTTTAAGCATTTATACATTTTATAAAATATATTTTGTTCAGTTTTATAAAGTTTATAATTAGTAAAATTTCTATTGCAGCCATTAACACCAACAGGACACACCCAACCAATGACTACAACTCAGCAATATCATAGTTATCCTCAGACACCAGGATCACCACCCGCTGCTAATTTTCAAATTACCATGTCTCAATCCCAATCGTTGAGTTTTACTTCACCGTTTGGTTGTAGAACACCATCGTCTAGTGGAATGACGAACCTTCAGACGCCTCAACACTTAGACAACATGACCTATTTGAATCGACCTCCACCCGATTACAAACTTCAACCTTTAGGGGATGTTAACCAACACAATATAACCAATTATGGTAACGTTGGAAGAAATCGAGCTACTGGAAATGGCTCCCAGATACACAGACAAGTGAACAATTACAGAAGATCGGATGGTCAAGTCCTGTCTTCAGATGCGTGCCCATCTGGAGGTTACATCAATAAATCTCTTCAGGAACACGTACAAAGATCGGATAAACTTAACTATACGAATCCATTAACGAAGAATACAAGATCTCCAAATGTTAATATCGGTCCCGATGGTTTGAATATATCTCAACGTAATCCCGGTTCAACTACAGAATGGCGGCCTTCCTTAGTTCATTGTCCACCGAGGATAACGAGCCAATCAGGCCCTCGTGTATCTTATCCTCAATCTTATACCAATGATATGAGAGGGATGTCACCGCCTCAATCTTCAGAAAAAATGCAAAGGTATCCCAGTAATCAGGTGGTCATGCAACAGCAACAACAGTTGGCATTGCAAGGCAATATACCAAACGCGTCGGTTAATATGCAAATGTCGCAATCTATCTCTATGTCGTCAGGTATACAGATACCTAATCAGATATATCCACAAGGATCATCGACACCACACGACGGTTCTCAGATAAATCTCGATTTTTTTGATAATATCGAAAGTAGTGCCACGGACCTGTTGAACTTCGATCCCGTCATGCAAACAAGTGGTGCTTCATCGAATTTCACTCTACTAGACGAAATTGGAATTTTAGGGAAATGAATAGCCTCTAATGCTCTTTTTCTCTCCTCTTTTTTTCCCCCCACAATGATTGATGGGTTTCTAACGTCGTGGGATAAAATGGGCAACAATTTTAACAATTGTGTGCATTACTTTTATCCATTATTCATATCTTGTTAGGCCAGTTGCATAATTAGCTCAACTCTCACCATCATTCCAGTCAATATTTTTGCAGACTTTCCGTGCTGTTTTGCGCTTTCACACCTTTAATAACATTAAAAAGACAATTGTAACTGTAAAATTAAATATTCAAAGTGCAGATTCTGTGCTTTAAAGTATGAAATTCGAAGAGACAATAACCTAGGCACACGCCATTCGCGTGTGTGTTTATCTGTTTTTTCTACATCTTCCGGATAATTCAAGGAAAATTCTTTTTTTTTGTGTTGTGCATATTCAACAGATAAACTACGTATTAAGCATTAAAAACATTATTAAAAGAAAAAAAAAATAGATTAAATTGTTGAAGGTTTCGCCATTGCATTCCATGATTGAATGATCTCCGAAATTCTCACGAACATTCCATTTAAGAAACAATAACTGTCACCCGAGACGAACAATCACTTCTGAAGCAATGTTAATAAAAACAATAACAATCTTTGTATATTTTTAATTGTGAGGAACGTAACAACGAACGAAATTCTCTGTAAATTTTGGCAGAAAAAAGCACTTAAATCTAATTTAACTTCCATTCAACCCATTGATCCATAACGAATTATGGATGAACTTCTGATACAGTGGTACCTCTGAGATCGAATTCATAGACGATGTTCGAGTTCCGAAGCAATTTTTCTCATAAGGAATAATATATAAAGTGAATTAATCCGTTCTCAAAACCCTCACAATAACGAAAATAGATTAAAAACAATGAAAAAAAAATTAAATAATGCAATAAAATGTAGATGAACTGGGCGCGGCTGGAATCCTTCAATACTTATCCCAAACTGGTATCAATGGATTTTCATTGTTTGTAGCCAAAAAATTATGTTTAGTTGCCCAAAATAAAAGTTAACCAATCTGTCATCATGCATATGGTCGAATTCCGAGAAAAGTTCGAGTTCCGAGGTACCACTGTAGTTATTTTTAGATTTATATACATTTTTGGAGATTAATAAGCTATGATAATACTCACAATTTCTTATTTCTGTAATTTTAATTAATTAATTAATTCCAAGAGGATGCAACAATTCTTGCACGTGTCAGCTAAAGACACCAGTACTTAACGAAGCATTTGTTCTTTTAATTGTCAAAACTGTGACCCCTTTCGCAATTATAAATATATAAATAAATATAAATATATAAATAAATGAATNCTCTGATTTATAGTAACATGTGTGTATATATTACCGAAACGTCGGTATATCATTGTGAGGAATTGATGTTCATGTTAAGGAACATATTTTGTTGCATATTGTAAATATGTTACTGTACTTGATAAGTAATTTATATACATCAAAAGGGGATACAGTACAGTCAAACCTCTGAACAACGGACACTTGAGAAACATAAAAAAATGGCCGCTGCTTAGAAGTGGCCGTTGTTGAGAGATGATGGCCTTTAGTGGAGATTCGACTGTATTTATAAGTCACCGCTTATGGAGTCTCTTTTCATATATAGATATATTATAACGTATAAAAGCGAGGATTATAAGAAGAGCTGTCGTAAAGCGGGGTGTGTGTGTATATATATTATACTGTACATTCGCCCCGGTTTACGACAACTCGCTTTATAACCCCGCTTTTACGACTGATATAAATTTTCTGTTATGACACTATAAAATGCCTATTTAAGTGTCATATTTTTAGCTGACTTTCTTTTTATGATTATTTACAGCAACGTAATCTCGATTTACGACGTTGAAGTTACAGAAATAGGTCGCTCGCTTTACGACGAGAAGTTTTAAAAATGGTGGATTTACTGTACTTAAAATAAAATTTACTTTTAAATGCAAGATTTCATGCATTTAAATGCTATATAAAAGAATACATTTTATTAATTAACTTCTTTTATTAGTTATAACGTTAATATATTATAGAATTACAAGGTCTATAACTGCTAAGAGAACTGTAAAAGTTCAGCTTTTATATGCCTTTTTTAATTTATATCTATTATATATACAAGGACTTTCAATCAGCCTATGTATAGAAATGTTATATTATATATATATATTAATATATTTACCATTATTTTGATAAATACCACAACTGCCACAACATTTATTATAACGGCATAATTATAGTCATTTGTACATCTTGCTACAATGAGTGAAAGAATAACGAAGGACACGCAGGATTTTCTTTTATTTTTAAGACTGGATTAACCGGTCTCTAATAATAATAATAGCATCACATGTTGACACCAGAATACTAAAATGGCTTTCCGAATCACACCAGAATTGATCAATGCCTATTTATATCCCAGCAAGTAATTTCGATTGTTTGTCAAAGTCGTCTTTGAAACCAAATATGGACTTTTCTGTAGAAATTTGAATTGAAATTACAATTATTTTCCGTCCTCGAGATGATTTGGGTCCTGCAAATGATTGGCGAATGTTACTTCGATTATAAATGAAGGATTTCGATTGCAGGAAAATTAGAAAAGTATAAATCTAAATTTTTATAGAATTAATTCAAATCCTCTTTCTGTAGGATGAGGATTTACGAGTGGATTTTCAATAAAAGATGAAGGTTTTCGAGTGAATTTTCATAAGATGTGAGGATTCTCAATAAGAGATGAGGATTTTACACTCAATTTTTAATAAAAGACGAGGATTTTCGAATGAAAATTTTTATCCTAAAGCGAGATTATAGAATCAGGACATTGAATTTCTTAAATATTTCATGCTTTTTACAGAGTTTTCTATCGAATACACATTCACACGACTACTGTTTCTTCGCACATGCTCCTGTTTCTTGAACATTATCTCCTTATTCAAACGAAACAAGAAATTATATTTAAATAAAATTAATTGATAAAACGTTAAATATACTTAATTTACGCTTCAAGTAATTTAAATTACGTTGACGTTTTCATCACATGATTTTACACGTCATAGAGATTATTTCGTTACGTTAACCACGTGAAAATATACTAACAATTTTATGACATTTCCCTTTATTATAATCATTAATTAAACTTATATTAATATATTTTTAAAGCATTTTATTAATTCGTAAACTTGGAAAACTTCTTTAATTTCTCTATCTTTATAAAGTTTAATTAATATTTATCTTTATAAATATCAAATTTATATATCAAAATATAAAAATATTGTTAAGAACTGCTTAAATATTTGATTTTTTAAAATACAATGACGACTACCTCTAAACTGTGGCCATTATTCGGAGGTTTGACTGTATTTTATAATGTAAAAAATAGTTATAATTATTTATTTTAATTAAAAAAAAACACGAAAAAAATTAATTGTAATTTTTATACAACATTTTTAACAATTAAACATTTTAAAACACTTTACAAAGGGAGAAAAATTACAATTTTCCTTTATTTTAATTTATTATAAATATGTTCTGGTATAAAAATATGTTTATATAATTAAAATACCAGTTATAATTTATATATTATTGCATTTTTTTAAGCTTAAAAACATATTTTTAACCATTAAAAACATTATACAAAGGCAGAAAAATAACAAATTTTCCTTTATTTTACTTCATTATAAACATATTCTAGTGTAAAAATAATTTAAATAATTTTTTTAATTATTTTATATTATAATATTTTTATTTTCATAATTTTTTAAATAGAAGAAGCAATTATTTTATTTATTATTTAACAAAATAAATAAATAAAAACACAGTTTTCACTATTAAAAAAACACTTCACAAAGAGAGAAAAATTAACAATTTTCCTTTATTTTAAATTTATTACCAGTCGACCCCCCTATAACACTGTTGATAATTCCGTTTTATATGAATTCCATGTTGTACGAGTCACTTAGATTTTACAAATACGTGTGCCGGGCTGTGAACGGTTTACGTATTTGTAAAATCTAAGTGATTCGTACAACATGGAATTCATATAAAACGGAATAATCAACAGTGTTAT
>NW_019386103.1:27332-30592 GCF_000671375.1 Centruroides sculpturatus
TTATAAATTTAAATTTATATAAATAATTTAGAAAATAATAATTTTTTTCATTAATTTTTCTAAAAAATAATAATTTATTTGACTTCAAACTGGTTAAAATCAAAACCACATATCAACTATTTACTATGGGAAATTCATATAATTAAGCAATAATAATAATAAAATGGATATTTTAATATCTTTATAAAATTTATTCTAATTAAATTTATATAAATTATACTCAAATTATTATTAAATAACCATTTTATTATTATTATTATTATTGTTTAATATCTTTCATGGTTAAACAGTTGATCTGTGATTTTGATGGTAAACAGTTTGAAGTTAAATTAAATTTTTATTTTTAAAAAATTACTGGAAAATATGTTTAATTTTAAATTGTTTGAATATAATTTATGTAAATTTAATTATAATTAATTATTTTGAATTAATTTTTATGTGGAGTTTCCATAGTAAACAGTTTATCTGTGGTTTTGCATGATGAACAGGTTGAAGATTGTTTTTAACTTAATAAAAAATAATAATACCTTTATAAAATTTTAAGTATAATTTATGCTAAATTTAATTAATATTAATTATATAAATATGTTAAATAATTATTATGAATTATTGATATACAAGAATTGGCAGTATGCTGTATACACAATGAGGAAATCTCATACTTTTCCTATGGAGAATGAAGTGATAAATGTTTATATCACTGTTTATATGCTTGCATTATATATATATATAAAGAATAAAAATACATTTTTTTGTAGGAAGAATGCTACTCTATACAATTTTATGCATACATGATGAAGTTTTTTATATATTTTCTGTAGGAAGAGTATTATTTTCAATTTACTTTCATGCATGCAAATTAAGGCTTTCATTTCACTTTAAAGGAAAAATATTAGTTTCATGCAAATTTAGACGTGTATAATAAAGTTTTTCCTATATTTTTTGATGGGAAAAATATAGTTTGAAATCATTTCGTGCATACAAAATAAAGCTTATTTTTCGTGTTTTGTAGGATATGTATTAATTTTTCTTCGTCGTATCCACGAATACTAAAGATTTACATGAAATTTTTCATAAAAACATCGGTTTAAACTCGATTTTAGTGAAGTTTTTATGATTTATACGACATTTTATACACTTACTTAACGCATATGCCTTACATTTAATCAAAAAAAAGGCCGGCTGGAAGTTTTGCGGGGCCTCAGAAGAAAGTTATTAGTGGGCCCCCAAAATATCTGCAAAAAAATAATTTTTGTTAGAGATTTGAAAGGCGTAAGGCCTCAATCTGAGGCCTGAAAAAAAACCGACGTGTGAGCACACACTACAGAAAAATCCCAATTTTCTTTATATTTTATACTTAAATATCGCTCCAATTTCATCTTAAACATAAAATAATTTAAATGAAAATCATACAAGGAAATAAATAAATAAATTTTTCTGCTGTTAAATCTTATATCTCAACCGATTTAATATAAATTTTTAAATAATTTTCTATATTAACTTCAATTACTAAATGTCGTTTGATGGCAGAGAATTGAATTCTATTTTGAAATCAGTAGTAAATGTTAATGCGGGTTAATTAATTTGAACGAAAAGAGGCGAATCAATTAAAACCATTTAAAACTTGTTTAAAGATTAAACGAGTGAACGCTTTTTCCATATTTATATAACAGAAGTGGAAAAGATCAATCCATCAAATTTGTATTCGTGATGGGTGGTCATTTACTAACTTGTTAAATACAAGTTTATTAAAATCTAAACTATTGGCCTTAAATTTACAAGATGCCATTTTTTAAAACGTAATTAAATAATCTTGTTTTGAAGCAATTAAAATCATTTTTTATTTTAATTTAAATTTTTAATACTTTCCATTAAAATCAAATTATATGTTGTAATGGAGACTTGTAGCCCCAAGCTATAACGTGTTAAAGGGACTTTCGTTGTTATTATATAATGTAATACAACCTCGATGTAGCGCCCTTCAAAATAGCGTAGACGAGAGAGAGCTGTAACACTGAGATCCTGTATTTGGAAATTTTAAAATCTAGAAAATCAATTTATATAATTTCTGATAAAAAGAAATGCGATAAACCGAGGTCGTCACATCAGAAGATATAGAAGGCCTTAGTACCAGAGGCCATTATTGTTCTACACTGTCCTAAGTTCTACCCCGTAAAACGACAATGAATACTTGTTAACGCGCGCGCGGATCTTTCTCATAAATATTAAATAGAAACCCATTCAGTATCTGTGAATTACTGAATATACAATTTTGCATTGCAAACGACATTGTTATCGCCAAATCACGTGACTTTCAAACTCCCAAACCCAAAAGCGTGTGTAAACCTCATTACTACGTACCTATAAAATTTTCATTGTTTCATATACTTCGATTTAGCGTCACAGACTCGATTTAATTCAATTTAGGGACGAATAGGCGGTAATGTATGCCCTATACTGTGACTTCGTAGCGCGTGGTTCTAAGATGTAACCTATTTATATGTAAATCTAGTATCAGTGCGCTAGATTATACAACGTTAAAAATAATTAAAATATGTTTTTCTTGTCAAAATAGTCTTAAATCTTATTAATTAAGTGTCTTATAAATCTATTTTTTGTATTCTTAACCTTATAAAAATTATTTTACTGTAACAAAATTACTTATTTCTAATAATTCTATTAAAATTAATTCATAATTTCAATCTTTTTATTCTTATCTAACGAGAAAAAAAAACAAGATTTTTAAGGGGAATGCATTCTAGTTTATTTGACAAAATAGAATTTTACAAATGACTAATGATTCGCAGTCATGCTGCAGTATAACACATGGAGGCCCCTGTAAATATCCCATTTTCTTTCAGAGAAATGTTCGTTCTAGAACCTCACGTTTTGTAAAATTATCCGCAAATGCACGTAAGTCATTAACTAAATTTATATTCATCATATATCAAGAAATTTTCTTTACATTTTTAAGATTCTTGTAGAAATTTGTTATAAAAATAATTACTTGTCAAATAGTTGCACATATTTTAATAATTTTTACTCTATATTTAACCTTTATAACCCGAATTTTCTTTATTTTTATTTTTTATTTTTTAACATTATAAACTTCCTTACGCCGCGGGGAAGAGAAGTATTGATTCAGGCTCTCCCGCTGGCAAACCAATAATATACCACATGGCCACCTTGATAAATATTAAATATATTTTAGTAAAAATTAACATTTTATGTCTTATTTAATTTTAATTTTTAAAAATTAT
>NW_019386103.1:33386-36394 GCF_000671375.1 Centruroides sculpturatus
TATATAATTACAATTTAATTAGTATAATTTTTTATTAAATTAAATAAAAACGTCGTCCAAATTTGAAAAAAAATTTTTTTTAATTTTTAATTTAACCAGGAGGCGCTTTTAATTAAAAAGATCGATTAGGAAATAAGGAAAACTTTGCATTATGCAAATTTTAAATTCCAAGAATTACAAAATTATGTTTAATACAAAAGCTACATATTTAATCTCTTAAAACACAATGATTTATCAAAAGCCGACTTCGTTAACTCCCTCTGGTAATAATATTGCATTTCAGCGCCGCCATTATTAATGTGACAGATTGGACAATTAGCGCCATCTAGTGGCGTGTAGCAAATTGCCAATGTCACTACTTGCCATATTGCTTGCTGTAGGCGTCACCATCTTAATGGACGATTTACGCATTGAATGCCAGAAAATTAAAATGAATATTTTTCGTCTCTGGTTCATAATTTATTCTAAATTATGCCAAAAATAAATACGTTAAAAGATAACTTCATAAATTATTATTATTATTCGCATTTTATATATTATATCGTGCCGAATATAATCTCAATTTATGACCGTGATAAGGAGCGGTTCGCTTTACGACGGAAACCAATTAGACCGCAAAAAGCTTAGATTAACGTATTAATTAAAATACTCACCGTAATTAAAATAAAATTTTTAACTAGAGATACAGTATTTATGTTATATATAACAAGAATTCCGTAAATGATCTCAATTTATAACGCCGAACCAATAGAATAACTCGCTTTACGACGGGAGGCTTTAGAGAAACCAATTAATTCGTAATGACAATTAAAGTTAAATTTATATCTAAATTGAAGATTTAGAAAGATAAAAAGTTATTTAATTTATAGCGTTTCGTACATAATCCCAATTTATAACCCTGAACTAATAGAAATATGGTGGCTCGTTTTACGACGAGGGTACTGTATACCAATTACGTCTTAAAAGAGATGATTTACTGTAATTTAAAGTCAAATCTTGTCTTTATGCAAAAAAGTACAAGTAATGAAAGGATATTACATCTTAAAATTATGAAAAAATTGTAGTATTTTTAGTGAGGATCACAAATTATCCTCCTCCTCCTCCTCTTCTTCACCATCATCATCCCATAAGTTAGATGCAAATATTAAATAATAACCATCACATATGCTGAGTATCAATGTATACTTTATGCATTAAAATTGTTTTTTTATTACTAAAAAATATCAGAGTTTATACCCACATAAAAATGTAAAATATTATAAAGAAAGAATATGGCCTTTAAAATTGCAACATAGATATATATATATTACTTTTTATTAATAAAGAAAGTGAGATATATGTGGTACGTTGGTGAGTTTGTTGGTATTCAAGTCATACCTTTCTCGTGGGTGGCGTAAACGTAAAGAACAGATAAAATTACCTCTGTTTATGTGTTCAAACATTTCGTCGGCATACACACACACACACACACACGCGTGCACAACTTGTGCAATAAACTAAGATTGCATTAGTGTCTTCTATATACTCAACCCTTACCATTTACAGGGTGGCCTAACCCTCTTTTATAAATATGTGTATAAATTTCATTAATTTGAAGTATGAGAGCGTTTTTTAAAATATATGGGCGTTAGCCATTTTAGTGTGTATTTTTCTTTATTTTTCGGTCTTTCTAAGCGTTATTTTTCGAAAAGAAGAGATCTAAAAGTAAATATAATTATAGTACAGGGCCATCCAAAAGTCAGTTAACCGTGTCTTTCAAATGAATTTGTAAGCACGAATCATAAAGCCATTTACAATGATTGATGAATGTTTTTCATCTTGTTTTTTTTTATGTCTACGTTAAATGTTTTCATTCCCGACATTTTATATTTTAAATATGTAAATATACTCTGATTTATAGTAACATGTGTGTATATATTACCGAAACGTCGGTATATCATTGTGAGGAATTGATGTTCATGTTAAGGAACATATTTTGTTGCATATTGTAAATATGTTACTGTACTTGATAAGTAATTTATATACATCAAAAGGGGATACAGTACAGTCAAACCTCTGAACAACGGACACTTGAGAAACATAAAAAAATGGCCGCTGCTTAGAAGTGGCCGTTGTTGAGAGATAATGGCCTTTAGTGGAGATTCGACTGTATTTATAAGTCACCGCTTATGGGGTCTCTTTTCATATATAGATATATTATAACGTATAAAAGCGAGGATTATAAAGAGAGCTGTCGTAAAGCGGGGTGTGTGTGTATATATATTATACTGTACATTCGCCCCGGTTTACGACAACTCGCTTTATAACCCCCGCTTTTACGACTGATATAAATTTTCTGTTATGACACTATAAAATGCCTGTTTAAGTGTCATATTTTTAGCTGACTTTCTTTTTATGATTATTTACAGCAACGTAATCTCGATTTACGACGTTGAAGTTACAGAAATAGGTCGCTCGCTTTACGACGAGAAGTTTTAAAAATGGTGGATTTACTGTACTTAAAATAAAATTTACTTTTAAATGCAAGATTTCATGCATTTAAATGCTATATAAAAGAATACATTTTATTAATTAACTTCTTTTATTAGTTATAACGTTAATATATTATAGAATTACAAGGTCTATAACTGCTAAGAGAACTGTAAAAGTTCAGCTTTTATATGCCTTTTTTAATTTATATCTATTATATATACAAGGACTTTCAATCAGCCTATGTATAGAAATGTTATTTAAATATTACACAGCATAATGAAGGTAATTCTTAAGCTTCTTCTCCATTTTTAATTGGTTAGAGGATCTGAAAATGAATTAAAATTAGCAAACATTGACAACATTATCACATAAAAGTAAAAATTAAGCTTACTTATACTATTTACTGTGTGAATTAATGATTTAAAAATAATTTATGCCAAAAAACTTTCAGTAATTTTCACCACATGCTGTTATAAGAGCATATGGTGAAGGTAGAATGAATAATTAATCTCTTATTATAAGCTTAATTATATTAT